>NW_007871023.1:0-587 GCF_000696425.1 Galeopterus variegatus
GGCCCATGTGGGCGGTGGGGGAGACAGGCTGACCCAGGGAACACTGGGGCACAGCAAGGACGCTGACCTGCACCCCAATCTGCAGAGGACAACTCAGAGGAGACTGGTCCAGAATATAGAATTGCATGGGGTGCAGTTTGATGAAAAGACTCAGGCCCAGATCAGAGTTTCTACACAACCCAGGTGCACCAGGTCTCTGGAGAGCCAGAAGTAGGTATAAGTCAACCATTACACCCTGAGCTGCACAAAAAGCCTTCCCTAGGGAAGCAGCAGGAAAGCAGCAATTTATCTAAACCACACAGCTCAAGTAAAGGTCCAAACATGAAGTTCTCCTCTTTTTTTTATTTCTTATTTTATTTTAATTTATCAATATAGAATACAATTGATTTTTGTGTTGAAGTTCCCCTCTTTTAGAAGTAAGTAAAGGACAAAAAATGAATCCCAGCTCAGGGACACCGCCAGTGCCTTGGAGCCCATTGGGGGTCCTGAGGCGTGAAGGCAGACACCAGACCACTTCCCACAACCAGGCACATCACCAGTGCCTCGGGGTCCACCCAGGGACTTGAGGTGAGGATCTGGGGTTTGGA
>NW_007871024.1:0-587 GCF_000696425.1 Galeopterus variegatus
TTTTTTTTTTCTGGTTTGAACTAATATTGTAGATACCACCCTGTATTTAATTGGTGGATTCCATTCCTGATTTTTTTATCTAGCATGGTTTGAGAAATAATATTATTCTCATTAGTGTAGTGTATAGTGCTCTTGAGACTAAAATAGTGTTAATACTGTGTGTCTGTGTTAATTTGATGCATTCTTAAAGAATTTCAGAGCTATAACAAAGAACTGCACAGAAAGAGTTCACAGATACATAAACTTTAAAAATTTTTAACTTATCCTGATGTTGAGATACTATTCTATAATCCATGAGCAATGGCATGACAAAAAATAACTTAAGAAAAATTATTTGTATGTTTTAGTACTTAATTTTATCCATTTCTCAATCAAAGACATGAGAATTCCTTCATGGGGACTTTGTGGAAAACTTTGAGACTGCATCTAGAGCATTTTGAAGTAGGTGTTTTAAGGTAACTACAGAACCAAAATGCAAGCATACGTAATAAGTAGGGAGAGTTTTGAGTTTACTTTTTTCCTCTAAGTGACTTAACTACAGTAATTATTTGTCATTTCTGTTATCACAACAAAGAATGTGAAGAGCT
>NW_007871025.1:0-587 GCF_000696425.1 Galeopterus variegatus
GTTGAGGCCCAGGCATCCATATTATTTAGAACCCCCCCCCCCAAGATGAGTCTAATGTGCGGATAAAATTGGTAATCATTGACTTAGGCTAATTTGAGATCCACTCTTCAAGGTAGAGGGAGGGTCAGGTCTGCTAAATTACAAGGCTATAATGCAGGAGGGATGGGTAAAAAAAGAATAGAAAATAATTTAACAACACAGATTATTTTAGGAAGGCATAAATGGATGATGGATGCTGGGTAGGCAGCCAATACTACAGGAGGATAAAGTCAAAACAGTTTTGTATGTTTTCCTGGCTGTATGTTCGTTTGTAGGCAGAAGACTTAAGCATGCTCATGAGTTAAGGGAAAAGCCGAGGACAGAAGGGGGGATTGAGGGGAATGGTAGAGGCCAGGGATGTGGAAGAGTCACGAATGGGTATCTCCAGGGATGTGGAATTCACACCAACTAAGATGGATGTAAAAGCCGTGTTAATGCACCTTTGAGTCCCTTGCAAATAAGAGTAGATTCCAAGATCAAGAAAGAACTGCTGTTTAGCAACAGGAAGTTATTAGGCAGCGTGTAAATTAGGCGGTGAGCCTTTGAGA
>NW_007871026.1:0-587 GCF_000696425.1 Galeopterus variegatus
AAAAACCATAAAAAGAGATAAAGAAGGCCACTATTTAATGATAAAAGGATCTATCCACCAAAAAGACATAACAATCATATATATATATATATATATATGTACGTGTATATATATATATATATATATACACACACACGTACCCAATGTCGGAGCAGCCAGATTTACACAGCAAACAACCTTAGATCTAAAGAAAGAGATAGGCACTAACTCCATAATAGTGGGGGACCTGAACACCCCACTCTCATCATTGGACAGAACATCTAGGCAAAAAATCAATAGAGAAACACAAGATCTAAATAACACTTTAGTCCAATTGGACTTGGCAGATATCTACAGAACATTCCATCCAACAATCTCAGAATATTCATTCTTCTCATCAGCACATGGAACGTTCTCCAGGATAGAGACCACATGTTAGGTCACAAATCAAGTCTGAACAAATTTAAAAAAATTGGAATTATTCCATGTATTTTTTCCAATCACAATGGATTAAAATTAGAAATCTGTAAAAAATGAGACTCTGGACACTATACAAACACATGGAAATTAAACAACATTCTACTTAATGACATGTGGGTCCAAGAAGA
>NW_007871027.1:0-587 GCF_000696425.1 Galeopterus variegatus
ATGAAACGTATAAGACCCTGCCTTTTCCTTCAGCCAGGAATCTCTGACAATTAGCTCCCAAAGGAAGACGTTTAAGATTTAAAGCAATAACATATGTAGTGGCTTCTCTCTCATTTTTGACTCAATAGCTTGGATCCACCTAAAAAAATTTAATTTTTGTTAAATAATGTGTAGGTACTTATCTTCTATTCATCACTTTGTTTTGTATTCAGGCAAAGCAACTTGGTATGTGGTCTGTGCATGCTTGTATGCCTCTGCGATTGCAGCTTTTCAGAGCTGAGCTTTGTCTCTGTGTATATGCAGAATTACCAAGAGATTTATCATGAGAAAATGCTGACTGGAAATACCTGCATCCCCTAAACAAAATATTTGTCAGGAAGATCATTGTAGGCGCTGGGATAGGAGTAAAGAAAGCACAGAATTCAGTTTTGTAGTTAACGATATGATCTACACAATCTCTAGCACTTCTCATAATATCTACAGTGTGAGGAATGGCAAATACAATTAACACCTACCTACCATTTGATGTATTCTGCAAAGAATCTCGCTAGCAGAATAAAGTCCACAAATGTTCACATATTTGTTGG
>NW_007871028.1:0-587 GCF_000696425.1 Galeopterus variegatus
AAAAATTGGAATTATCGCATGTATTTTCTCAGACCACAATGGATTAAAACTAGAAATCAATTACAAACGAAACTCAGAAAACTACACAAACACATGGAAATTAAACAGCATTCTACTTAATGACATATGGGTCCAAGAAGAAATCAAGCAGGAAATCAAAAAATTTACTGAAACTAATGAAAATAATGATACATCATACCAAAACCTGTGGCACACTGCAAAAGCAGCATTAAGGGGGAAATTTATTGCATTAAATGCACACCTCAGAAGAATGGATACATCATACCCAAACCCATGGGATACTGCAAAAGCAGTACTAAGGGGGAAATTTATCACATTAAATGCTTACTCTGTGGCACACTGCAAAAGCAGCATTAAGGGGGAAATTTATTGCATTAAATGCACACCTCAGAAGAATGGAAAGATGGCAAGTGAACAACTTAACACTTCACCTTAAAGAACTAGAAAAACAAGAACAATCCAAACCTTAAGGTAGCAGACAGAAAGAAATCATTAAGATCAGAGCAGAAATTGAAACCCAAAAAACAATACAAAAGATCAACGAATCAAAAAGTTGGTTTTTTGAA
>NW_007871029.1:0-587 GCF_000696425.1 Galeopterus variegatus
TCTTCTTCAGTTAGTTTAACTATATATATACAATGTCTGACTTATGATTGTTGGACTTACAATTTTTTGACTTTATGATGGGTTTATCAGGACATAGCCCCATCGTAAGTCGCGGAGCAGCTAGATAAAGTTTGCCTCGTTTTAACAAAGTGGTAGTGATGGTACGCGTGTGATAAGCTTTTTGAAAACAGGGAGTATATGGTATTTGGCATTTTCTTAGGCTCAAATAATTTTAGAACTGAAATTGTCTTAAAGCCCCCATGTCCTGGCTTTCTAAAGAGGATTTGGCATGTCCAAAACTGAGTTCCTCATCTTCTTCCTGAACGTATTACTCCTAGGGGCTTTCCCTTCTTGATTGTAACACTTTTTTTTTTTTATAGTTACTTAAGCCCATGTCTGGATGTCATCCTTGACTTTTCACTTTGTTTTATACCTCATGCACACTCTTTCAAAAAATCCTTTTGGCTCTACGTTCAAACTATGTCCAGAACCCTGCACTGCTGCTGTCCTCTTCCAAGCTATAATTGTCCTTTCTATTGGTTACTGCAAGAGCCTCTTAACTGGCTCCCTGCTTTCATTTGCTCTCA
>NW_007871030.1:0-587 GCF_000696425.1 Galeopterus variegatus
AAAAAGGAAAAAAAAAAAAAAAAAAAAACCCTTCAATTCATGTATAATTCTTTGTAATATTGTTCCTTGTCTCTAATAGTGTCTCTCATAAGAATAAAAAGGATGTAAATAACTTTTCTCATAGACTGGCACTAGGATGGTCTACACGATGGTTATTTTTGATTTTGTGTCAATTCTGTTTCATCATTAAAAGCAGACTATACCCCTAGGGCTTAAAATGCTTCAGGGCTATACCTGTTTCTGGGAAGATTCTTTGGAAAGAACATGTTTAGAGTTAGTACCTAACAAAACTGTCTCAGTGGATAAATTGGAGGACAAAAAAAAATGACAATGGGGTGTCTTTTCAGTCACATTGCTTTAAATAAGGCTAAATCTGACCTTTTATAGAACAAAGATTTTGAAACATTTTCACTCACAGATATGATTTCTTGACATATTTTCAAAGCTATTGAATAATGTTACTTGATACTTGTAAAATATTGAATAACATTTCATACTTAAGAAACAAGTAAAATTGATTGAAAAGAAATATTTATATAACTTTGATAATTGGCTTAAAGTCTTTTTTTGTTCTAAGCATTTTTAGA
>NW_007871031.1:0-587 GCF_000696425.1 Galeopterus variegatus
CAAGAGTCTAAAAGTACAAATAGTTTTCCTCAAGTTTTTCTGTTATGTAAATTTGCATTTTCTTATACTGAGTGCTCAGGGAGTCCCGCTGCTGTGTGCTTAGGAAGCAGCTCTGGCAGGTTGGGGTTAGGCATGTGATTCCGTGGCATTTGGCCCGTGGTGTCCTGGTACACTTTGGCGGTAGCCTTTGCGTGTGTAGCTTGCCTCCCACAGGGCATCTCCTGGCCTGTGGCGCTGGCTGTCCAGGTCGGGTAGCCTGATGCACTTGCTCCTGGTGTTCTGCTGAGACAGGCTGGGGGAGGAGGGGGGGCCTCCAGGGCATGCAGGGGTGGCTGGGAGCAGGGTGGGATGGAGGGCACCTCCCCGAGGACTAGCAGGTGGCTGCCAGGAGGCCGGGAGCATGGCAGGACCCTTCTTATCCACCTTTCCCATGGATGGAAAACGTTCTTGAGCCCACAACAAGCAATGAAATGACCCTCGGGTGGGGAAATGCTCACTCCCAGCCACACTGCAGGGTCGGGGTCCCGGCCCTGCACGTGCCCAGCAGTGGGGCAAGTTGTTTCACCTCTTGTGCCTCAGTGCCCTTG
>NW_007871032.1:0-587 GCF_000696425.1 Galeopterus variegatus
TTTTTTTTTAAAGTCAATTTTAATTAAAAACTCTCAATATTGCTTTTTCCCTCATGGATAACTATTAAATTTATTTTAATTTTGGTTTTAAATTTTTATTAATTTCATAAGAATTTTAGGGGCATTATAAAACACACTGAAATTCCTGACTTCATTTTACAAGTGTAGTTACTGACACTTAGTTTCTGTGATTGGCCCAAGTCCCACAAATAATGAGTAGGAAACATGGACCTAAAGCCAAGAGAGTCCAATTCCTATTTGAAGACTTTCTCTATAATCTTTGACCTCCTTGTGCAAATTAAGGGATCAGGAGATGTTAAGATTGCTGAATACTCAGAAACCTTCCAATCTAAATAATTATTAGATACACCTGGGGAGATGGTAAGCAATTCAGATCCTGCTAATTCTTCCCACTTCTCTCCACTACCATCCCAAATATATCTACCACCATTGAATCTTTGGAAACGAGACTTAGAAATTCATAATTTCGCAAACCTACCAAGGTGATTCTAGGCAGCTGGAACTGCCCTAGAGAACCATCTGTACCCACTGAAACATTGGCAAGACGAATTTTTTTTTTTTTTTTT
>NW_007871033.1:0-587 GCF_000696425.1 Galeopterus variegatus
GGGGGGAAAAAAAAAGTACTTCAAAAGAAATTGGAAAACCAAGCACTATACATGCAGATATATCGGGCTCCAAATGAAGGCAATCATACAGAAAATCACACCCAAACTGAGAGAAGTGCACATGACCCTACCTAAATCTTACAAAATTATTCTTTAAGGACAACCACTTAATCCAGGATACAGGTATATCTGAGATTTTCATGGATGAAAACTTCTACTGATTTCACATCCATAGGCAAAAATTTAAAAGCATATGAGACAATCTATCAGCATGACATTGACATAACACAAACAATGAGAGAACAGCTGCAAACTCAAAATGATAAAGACTTTACGTTTACAACTTAAAAAAAAAAGAAATAGGATCTGTAAAATAATAAGGGACTTTATAAGTAAAGGAAATCCCTAGAACAAAATAGAAGCATTATACTTAAAAAAATGTGGTCTTTAAAGGAAACACTAGATAGACTACAAGAAAGACCAGATGGATTTACCACATTCAAAAACAGAGTTACAGAAACAAATGAGAGCATCTCAAGGAGAGAAAAACAGGAATGTTGTAGACATGCTTAAAAATTAGGATTATA
>NW_007871034.1:0-587 GCF_000696425.1 Galeopterus variegatus
TTTTTTTTTTTTGTGACCGGTAAGTGGATCGCAACCCTTGGCTTGGTGTCGCCCACACCGCGCTCAGCCAGTGAGCTCACCGGCCATCCCTATATAGGATCTGAATCCGCCGCAGAAGCGCCGTTGCACTCCCAGCGCTGCACTCTCCCGAGTGCGCCACGGGGCCGGCCCCACAAATTTTATTTTAACACACTGGGAAGGAGCAGTGCACAGGGGAATCACAAGAGAGTAATACCCCAATTTCCCGATTGGGTATAAAACTTATATACTCATCTTCATGGGGAAAGGGTAGATAAGGGTGCAGGAGTAAATGATTCTTAGTGGGATTCAATGGGCTTGGAGAACAAACACTGGCCTGGAACAAAGTCTCAGTCCACAGAGCAGATGATGACTGGTAAATGATTGTCTTCAAAATACTGAATGGGACCAGAATAGAAGACAATGGTCTGTGACAAAAGTTAGTCCAGATGTGTTTACAGACTTCAGTCTTCCTTCTTGTGATGAGTTAAGTTAACGAAAATTCAGAGAAAGGACCAGAGGTCATTGTATTCTTTGGTGGGTCTGAACTTTGGGCAGATAAGGGAGCC
>NW_007871035.1:0-587 GCF_000696425.1 Galeopterus variegatus
TTCAAGGTTCACACACATTGCAGCATGTATCAGCACCTCATTCCTCTTTATGACTGAATAATACTGCATTGTATGGATGTACCACATTAGTTGATGGGCATTTGGGTTGTTTCTGCCTTTTAAAACTTTATTTATTTATTTTTAAATTGACAAATAAAAATTGTATATATTTAATACAACACAGTGTTTTGAAATATGTACACATTGTAGTATGGCTAAATTGAGCTAGTTAGCATATGCATTGCCTCACATACTTTTTTTTGGTAATGAGAGCAATTTTATCCACTCTCCTAGCGATTTTCAAGTACACAATACATTGTTATTAACTCTATAGTTAATAACATGTTGCCATGTTGTCCAATTGTTTCCATCTTTTGGCTATTATAAAAAAAAACTGTTTTTGAACATTTGTGTAGTTTTTGCATGGACATATGCTTTTAATTCTTTCGGGAATATACTAGGCATGAGATTGCTGGGTCACATGATAGGGCAGATTTACTTTTAATCCCTGTGTTTTTCTAATTCTACATGACATCACTAGCCCCTTTAGGTTCTGTGTCCCCAAGTCAGAAGCCTTTCAGATTTAT
>NW_007871036.1:0-587 GCF_000696425.1 Galeopterus variegatus
ATCACGTTTTCTTTACCCATTCATCTGTTGATGGATATTTAGGTTGTTTCCATACTTTGCTATCGTCAGTAATGCTACAGTGAACATGGGAGTGGAGATATTTCTTCAATATTTTCATTCCATTTCCTTTGGATATATAACCAGAAGTGGGATTTCTGGATCGATTTTAGTTTTTTGAGGAGACCCCATACTGTTTTTCATAATGGTTGTACCAATTTACATTCCCACCAACAATGTATAAGGATTCCCTTTTCTCCATACCCTGGCCAACACTTATCTCTTGTCTTTTTAATAGTGGCCATACTAATAGGTTTGAGGTGGTATTTCATCATGGTTTTTTAATTTACATTTTCCTGATGCTTAGTGATGTTGAGCACCTTTTTACATTCTTGTTGGCCGTTAGTACATCTTCTTTTGAGATGTGTCTATTCAAGTCTTCAGCCCATTTTTAAATCAGGTTATTTGTTTTTTTGCTATTGAGTTGTTTAAGTTTGTTATATATCTTGGATATGAACTCCTTGTTGGATAAACGGTTTGCTTAGACTATTTTGAATTGGTTCCTATTACTTGAAATGGAAAGATTCCTT
>NW_007871037.1:0-587 GCF_000696425.1 Galeopterus variegatus
TTAGTATGAAGATAAAAGAATGTAAAATATCTCATTAATAATTTTTGTATTGACTTCATGTGAAAATGACTTTATTTTGTATATGTTGGGTTAAAATATATTATTAAAATTAATTTGGCTTTTTACTTTTTGCCTTTTTTTATGTGGCCATTAGAAAATTTACAATTACACGGTGGCTTGCATTGTATTTCTATAGGGCAGCAGTATCCTAATGTGACAATCAGAAACTCTAACAATGTTTATACTGTTGTAACGTCTGTCTTTCTAGATTGTTTCTTAAAGAAAGAGACACAGTTGAAAACAATTTCGACTTACATATCTTGCTTGTAGAACGTACTCAATAAGTGCATAATGAGTTGAGCCAAACAAAAGCTCAATTAAAATGCTTTTCCATGGGTGTGGATGGCCAGTTGTATGGGCTTTTAAAGGGGAAGTTGAGACTGAATTTCCATGAACTGCAGGGGGTTTTCAGTTTGTAATCACAAGGGCTTCCGTACTGTAAGATTGATGACTCAATAAAAGGCTCCTTGCAGAGGAAATGGTGTGTGGTGAAATCTTTTTCATGGTCTTTAAGAATTTATATAAGG
>NW_007871038.1:0-587 GCF_000696425.1 Galeopterus variegatus
GGCAAATAAATCCAATAATGATTGGTTTTTTATCATTATTTTAGGAATGTAATGGATATCTACATAGGGTGACCATATTCTTTTGTTTGCCTGAGACAGTCCCCATTGATGCCTTGTGTGCTGTCATAATTATTAGTAGAACGTTTAACTCTCAAAAATGTCCAGGATTGAATGAATAATATGTTTCCATTTGTCTTACATTTAGTCACTAACCATTGTAGTAATGTAATCACTAGGCTTTGTGATAAACTGTCATACAAAAAAAATAAATAAATCACAAACATCTAGGAAGAGATATAGTGAAAAGAACTCTAGAATCAAACTCTAGATTTTAATCTTGGATATACCCACTAAATAGCTATTTTCTTAATTTTTCATTTATTATGTAAAGAAATTGGACTAAACAATTAGAAATGTTCTTTTCTAGAACTGGAGATCACACTATTATAAGTCTTTAATTAAAGTTAATGGGAAAACATTAGCAAGTAAGGAATTCAAAATCATGATAAGGTTTTCATAGTCACTTTATCTATAGTCTAGGTATATTGTCTCCAACTCCATATACAAATACTATGAACGTTGTCCTT
>NW_007871039.1:0-587 GCF_000696425.1 Galeopterus variegatus
CATAGGAAAGTATTAGTTAGAAATGTGGATGGAAAATGTTGCTTTGCCTCCAATGGATTTGCCACCCCTTTTCTCCTGGGTGACTGAGCCACCAAAGATTGCTCAAAACCCATCTCTTCTGTGCAGTGAGAAGCCCCGAAAAGGGGTTAATCTCCCAGAACCCTCAAGAGTGAGGCATCCCTTCCATTTGGGAAATTAACCACGAATTGGGGTTCTCTTCCTACATTTATTCTCCAGACCAGGAACTTACAGGAAGAGAACATAGGAGGGTTTTTTTCTAAGTACAGTTTAACAATAGAAGCTGGTAACATTCAGTAAGACAAGGATGGTGACATTCTATAACAGGTAAGGTGACCTTCCATAATGCAGTGTGCAACAAAAGTTTGATCTTAGCAAACATTCTCTTCTTGCAGCAATTTCCCAGGATCTTTAAATATCAATCAGTAACCTGTCTGTCTTTGAGCCAGCAAACTTGCTGTGTTACAATTCTTTATCTCACAACAGAGACTATATAGCCTGGGGAAATTTTCCTGTCCTTTGCAAGGTAAATATTTGAAACTGCAAGGCTTTGGAAAACCAGGCCCTGT
>NW_007871040.1:0-587 GCF_000696425.1 Galeopterus variegatus
TTGGGCTCCCTTGACTCAGGTCTGGTTGGGGGTGGTGCAGCACATTTCTTTGTAAACAAGTTGTGTGTGGGTGGAGTTAGTGCACATGAGCACCCATGTAATTTTTTTGTTTGCTGCTATTGTATGTTCTTCAGTTTGTAAAGCAGAGCTGGCTGGCAGAGCTCGCTTCTAAAAATAGAGCATGTTTACTCTGCTGGCAGCTGCTCAGTTTTTCCAGTGGACTTTGCCAGTAGCATTTGAGTTTCTGAGGTTCTCTTTGGACTGCCTAGGTATTAGATGTGTGTGTGCTGAATAAAGATTATTCCTTTCTCAACCAAGGCCCTATGGAACTTTTGCCTGTTACCTAACTCATAGACCTGTGTGTGAAGGGTTTGTGAATAGGCTCACGGGTCTGTGAGCTCCAGATCCAGCCCTAACTCTATAATGAACAAGAAAGTTCGTAAAAAATTATTCTCCAGAAATACTAAAATTAGTCGTGTTTAAGGCAATAAAACTCGACTTGTATGTGAATGTTGCACAATAAGTTTGGATTGGAGGGAGTTTGGGGAAGCCTATTTGCAGATCCTTTCCTAATGATAGTGTGACTT
>NW_007871041.1:0-587 GCF_000696425.1 Galeopterus variegatus
AGAGATTTTAGAGGTTATTTAGTTCCTCTTCTCATCCACAGCTGGAATCATCTATTAAACAATGCTGACAGGTAAGCCATTCAGACCAGAGGAAGATCACTACTTTTGGGAGACTCCTTCTTTCTGTATACCTCAATAAGATTGGAATCCCTATAATAGCTCATCTATCAGGCATAGGCCTGCCCTCTGTAGCGTGTTCCACGTGGCAGTCTCAAAAACGTATGGAAAGTAACAAGTACATCCGTACCCCCGCTTCTGTCTTCTCTGTCCGGGCAAGCACCCCTACTTCCTTTTCTCATTTCTTTATGACCTGGTTTCCATACTTTCATCCTCACCATTGCACATTTGAGCACTTTTAGATTGCTCATGTTCCTCTCATGTGGATTCTGGACTTTGATGCAATACTGCAGCGGGTTTTAACCTCTTCAGGTTCAGCTACTACCTTCTTAAATTGAGTTCATTTTTCTTATATTCAACATATTTATATTCTTTGTCTTCATTCCATGTCCATTCCAGGGCCAAGTTTAGGTTTGTCCCAGAGCCAAGACAGACACAGAGGTAAAGACATAGATCCTTCATGTAGACAT
>NW_007871042.1:0-587 GCF_000696425.1 Galeopterus variegatus
TGAATTTATGAGTCACTGGGGAAATCATAATCAAAAATAAGCAGCCCCTCATTTTTTTTTTATTACAATGTCTGTAAATCTTAATGAGGGTTCCTGCATCAGAGCCTTCTATAGCTTCTTTGAACCAGACAGAAGATAAAAGGAAGTGACCTGACCATGTGTTGTTTTAAATCCAATCATTTTATAAATAACTTTGATAGAGTTTCGGTATTTTATCCCATCAGATCTCATGTCAAAATCTGATCCCCAACTTGGCAGTGCTGATAGCAGTTTGGGTCATGGGGGACAGATCCCTCATGAACAGATTAATGCCCTCCCTAGGTAAAGATGTAATGAGTGACTTCTTACTCTGTTTCCCCCACGAGCTGGTTGTTTAAAGGCCCCTGGCACCACCCTTCCTTCTCTTTCTCTTGCTTTCTCTTGCCCTGTAATCTGCTTGTAACTGCTGGCTGCCTGCCATTTTCCTCCATGAGTAGAAGCAGCCTGAGGCCCGCAAATATGCAGCTGTCCCAGAATCATGAGCCAGATAAGCCTCTTTTCATTATAAATTACCCAGTCTCAGGTGCTCTGTTATAGCAACACAAAAA
>NW_007871043.1:0-587 GCF_000696425.1 Galeopterus variegatus
AAAAATTCTATGATGATAAGTGCTCCTGAAATACAGGGTTAATTTGATGGAGTCTCTTCCAAATTATTTGCACAGAAATAAGTATTTTCTATTTGCTTTGTCCTTAATGTTGGGTAAAAATCCCATTTACCTGAAGTTCTTTTTGAGGCTACAGAGGAAGGACACAGCTTTCTCCAAGTCACATGGGAAACTGAGGCACAAAGGAATTGAATGCATTTAATCTAAATGCTTTAAATAAAGGATACATTGGTTAAAAAAAAAACGAATAAGGAAGCTCTCTTGGAAGCTAAGAAAAGTTTAGCTGAAGCTCTCTCCTCTTATCTCAGACATAAGGATGCCCTCGAAAGAATTGAAAATATTCCAGCACATGGTAGAGAGGCAAATCTGTAGTGGGAAAGACGCAAACAAAGTAACAGAAAAAAGTTGGTCACTGGTTACGTGATGTTTCATTGAATGTGTATCTTTCTACATTTACATGCATACATAAGTCTCAGAGACTTTCCAAATATAGGTGACTCAGGTACCTTGCAAAACCCCCTCCTTCCCTTTCTGCTATGGGTTAAATGTGTCCCCCAAAAGTTCATGTG
>NW_007871044.1:0-587 GCF_000696425.1 Galeopterus variegatus
AAAAAAAAAAAAGTGGCACAGAACATGAACAGATATGAAACAAAAGACAAAAACAGATTTTAAAATTATCTATATGGACATGAAATGGAAATTAAAAAGAAACAAACTAAATAGTAAAATAGTATAGGAGAAGTTGATATTTTCATATATTGCTGATGGGTATAAATTGTTACAACATTTCTGGAGGACTTGGGCATTAAGTTTATGCCTTTTGACATAGTAGTTCCATTTCTGGATATCAACTGTAAAGAAATATTTATAGAAGTACAATACCATTGAATAAGGATATTTGTAACAATTTCATTTATAACAGTACAAAATTAGAAACAAATGTCCATCCATATAGGTTTAATAAATAAATTAAAATATATCTATATGATGAACTTCTATACAACTATTAAAAAATCCAGTTTTAGAAAATACCTAATTAAATGGGAAAACATCTATTAAAAATACAACAGTTCTTTATGAATAGATATGGAATGATGTCTAAGTGAAAAGATCAAAATGTTGAAGACTGGGTCTATTATGCTACCCTATCATCTGGGTGAAAAATAAAAAAAAAGACAATATATGTCTGTGTACAT
>NW_007871045.1:0-587 GCF_000696425.1 Galeopterus variegatus
TAAGTACTATACATGAAAAGTTAACTCAGCAAGTTTCACCTTTGCCTTGGCATCCAGGAAGATCAAGAATTAAATGTGCTCAAATACAGATACATCTTTGATCTATATTCTATGTTCCAATGGTTAACCTACCTATCGTACAGTTCATTTTCATGTTTTTAATGTTTCCATTTTGCATCATTCAGGAAATGCTGGGTTATTCTGTGGTGATAAGTTAACTGAAAGTCTCTGTAGCTTAAAACCATAAAGATTTATTTTTTCCTCATGCCACATATCCACTGAGAACTGGCTGGAGCCCCTGTTCAGCATCATTCTCATTCTGGGATTACGGTGATGGAGTAGCTTTATTGGAAACATTGCCGACCCCAATAGCAGAACAAAAGAGGCCCTGGAATGTTTTATATGGCAACTAAACATCAGCAGGACCAAAGTGGTAGACTTTATTTCACTCAGAACTCATTGCCAGAAATAGTCACATGGGCCCTCCCAAACACAGGGGGGCAGAGAAATACAATGCTACCATGACCCCAGGAGGCTGGGAGATACAGATATTTGCTGAACAACACTCTAACTACTATGTATTGAAT
>NW_007871046.1:0-587 GCF_000696425.1 Galeopterus variegatus
TTTATTTTTATTTTTTTGCTCAGGATTGTTTTGGCTATTCATGGTCTTTGTTTTTCCATATGAATTTTAGGATTGTTTTTTCTACTTCTATGAAGAACGTCATTGGAATTTTGATGGAGATTGCACTGAATCTGTAGATCACTTTGGGTAGTATGGACATTTTCACATGTTAATTCTTCCAATCCAAGAGCATGAAATATCTTTCCACCTTTTTTGTGTCCTCTTTAATTTCCTTCAGTAGTGTTTTATAGCTTTCATTGTAGAGATCTTTGACCTCCTTGTTTAAATTGATTCCTAGGTATTTCATTTTTTTGGTGACTATTGTAAACCGGCTTGCTTTCTTGATTTCTTTTCTGCTAGGTCATTATTGGTGTATAAAAATGCTACTGATTTTGGGGCGTTGATTTTGTATCCTGCAACATTACTGACATTATTAATCAGTTCTAAGAGGTTTTCTTGGTAGAGTCTTTAGGATTTTCTATATAAAGGGTCATGTCATCTGCAAACAGGGACAGTGGCTTTGTCATTTCCAATCTGGATGGTTTTTATTTCTTTCTCTTGCCTAATTGCTCTGGCTAGTACTTCCA
>NW_007871047.1:0-587 GCF_000696425.1 Galeopterus variegatus
ATGTTTTACAATACAATGAGGATATGGACAGACATGCTTCATGTATATTTGATAAGACATAAGAATTTTTAAACCATATTGATCATGAGAGTACAGGGAAAACCTGAAATGCACTTTGGAAATATACATACAAGTATATTTCATATATTTTTCCATATATATATTTTCCATCTTTATACATCCCAAATGCATATCCCATTTATATTCCATGTATACATGACAACAGAGCTTACATCAAAACTTCTTTTGAGATGGCTAATTGATGTCATATTAAAGTTTACAAAATGACTTGATGGAGTTTTCATGAACTGGCTCCTCGCTTGAGCCACTGGTGGAAGAATTCTCCTCAGTGGGATGAGAAACTGCACTCTCTGAAGTGCACAGGTTGGGAGAACTTTCTCAAGCGGCAGGAGGGGCGCCTGGGGAACCCGGAACCCTTGAAGACAGCAGCCATGCTCTGTTGTCCTGCCTCCCGCTGACACGCCCTCCATTTCGGCCAAAAAATAAAATAAAATAAAATTGTTTTAAGAAATTCAATTTTAAAATATTCAGAAATTCAAATAATAGAACTAGATTTTCATATTTAT
>NW_007871048.1:0-587 GCF_000696425.1 Galeopterus variegatus
CTTGTAGTGCCAAAATGTAAAGAAATGCTCAACACACACACACACAAACACACGTGTGCACACAAAACACAACACATTAATGGGGTTATGTCAAAGCAGCACAGGAGACAACTGAAAAAACTCCCAATGGCCAAAGCTACAATAAATCAAACAACAAAATAAATAAAGTACTATCAGATATATATATATATATACACACACACACACACACACACACACACACACACCATCTAGGGTAAGGTTTGTGTAAGCACATTCTATGATATTTGCACAATGACGAAATCACCTATTCAACACATTTCTCAGAATGTATCTCTGTCATTAAGTGACATATGACTATATATTGGTCCCTCATGAAGCAAAATAAGCCAAAACTGATTGTACGTGGCATCTGAACAAGGGAAATCCAAAACTTGCCCAAAGAGTTAATCAGCATCCATGAACAAGAGCAAATACTTGAAGAGACACCTGTCAAAAGGACACAGGACCCAGCTTGAAGGGATACCCACTGACTGATTCTGGGACATGAACATCAAAATACACTAATTCAACAATAAGAAAACAAACTGCTATGAATGTTTATGTCC
>NW_007871049.1:0-587 GCF_000696425.1 Galeopterus variegatus
TTGATTTGCTACTATTTTGTAGAGAATTTTTGCCTCTCTGTTTATCACGGATATTGGCTGTGGTTTTCTTTTCGTGTAGTGTCTTTATCTGGCTTTGGCATCACATTGGCTTTATAAAATGAGTTTGGAAGTGTTCCCTCCTCTTTAATTTTTTGGAAGAGTTTAAGAAGGATTGGCATTAATTCTTCTTTAAATGGTAGTTAAGCTTTCTGGTCCTAGGTTTTCTCGTTTGGAATTTTATGATTACTGATCTCTTTTCTAGTTATAAGATCTGTTCAGACTTTCTATTTATTCATGATTCAGTCTTGATAAGTTGTATGTTTCTAAGAATTTATCCATTTCTTCTAGGTTATGCAATTTGTTGGTGTATAGTCATTCCCAGTATTCCCTCATAATCTTTTTTATTTGCGTGGTACTGGTTGTGTTGTCCCTTTTAGCTAATTGAGTCTTTTCCTTTTTTTTCTTATTTAATCTAAGGGTTTGTCAATTTTGTTGATCACTTTAAAAAACTATTATTTCATTGTTGTTTTTTCTTTTCTTTTTTTTTACTCTGTTTATTTCTGCTCTAATCTTTATTATTTCCTTCC
>NW_007871050.1:0-587 GCF_000696425.1 Galeopterus variegatus
CCTGACTCCAAAAAGGCTGTATCTATGAGCTCTGGGACTTCAACAGGAGGTAAGGGAGTCCCTAAATGATCTGTGTCCATAGCCTCAGGAGGAGGTGTCAGTCTTGGAGAAGAAGATTGGTTGTGCTGGTTCTATGCATGCTTTTCCTTCAAAGGGGCTTGACTTGACAGCTGGAAGTGACAGCACCTTCTTACCTTTTATGCCTGGAACAGGGGCTGAACTGACAACATCTTGAAATTTCAAGCCCTCCATAGGTTGTGATGGAATTATCTTTGCTTTGATCTCTTTGGTGATGTCGCATGTTGTGCCTAATGGCTTGTGTTTCTTCTCTGCAGAGTGGGGTGGTATCCCCTGGAACAGCTGCAGAGTGCTAATGCTTGATGAGAATGTGTTTAAGGTTGTACTTGGCAGAAACTACCAGTGCCCTGGCAATCTCCTTCCCAGGCAACCAAGATATTGTCTCCAGCTCTAGCCCAGTGGAATGAAGCAATAATTCAAAGACACTTGGCTTCTTCTTTTTCTCTGGGACCTCCTCAACCAATGTTTCAACCTTCACTTCAGTAAGGGATGCTCAGGAGGAGGGATTT
>NW_007871051.1:0-587 GCF_000696425.1 Galeopterus variegatus
AAAGGGGAAACCACATGGGCTAAGAGGTAGACAGTGAAGAGAGTGGCGTTGATGGAGTATTTCGTGTTATTTCATCCCATGTATAGGATAGTCAGAGAACACATTCAGAGGAGGCCACGTTTGAGTTGAGACTTGAATGAAGATAAAGATCAAGATGTGTGTATAGATGGGGGAGCGTGAATTATAAGTAAGCCCAAGTCCCTAAGACCAAGAATGCTTCCAGCATTTGAGAACACACCAGAAGGGCTTGTCTGGCTGAATGAGTGTGGGGAAGCAGGTGACATAGGACATGAATTCAGAGCCCTGTAGACTACAGAGAAAACTTTTAACTAACAATATTGTGTGCATTGCGGGAAGCGCTTGTAGGTTTTAGGCAATGAACCGACATGACCTGACTTACATTTAATTGATTATTCTGGCTGATCTGTGAAAATAAGCCACAGAAGAGTAAGAGAAAAGTAGCGAGACCAGTTCAGAAGCTGGTCTATTCAGCGCGTTGAATAAATGCTATTGGATTCAAGCAGAGAATTCTTCCAGTTAGCTGTGGTTTAATGAAAAAGAAGAAATATATTGGCTAGTCTGCTATG
>NW_007871052.1:0-587 GCF_000696425.1 Galeopterus variegatus
TCTTCTGTCTGTAGCTAACACAGTCTTTGGCTATCATTTCCACTTTAAGAGTCTTCATTCAGGGCCAGCCCGGTGGCGCACTGGAGAGTGCGCCGCTTGGGAGCGCAGTGGCGCTCCCGCCAAGGGTTTGGATCCCACGTGGAGACCGATTCCCGCTCACTGGCTGAGTGTGGTGTGGGCGCAACACTGAGGGTTGTGATCCCGTTGCCGGTCCCCGGTACGGGCAGGACAACAAGTGTTGCGATCCCGTTACCGGTCAGTAAAAAAAGACAAAAAGGAAAAAAAAAAAAAGTCTTCATTCATTTAATTTTTAACATTCTTTGTCAATGTTTTAGGTACTGAAACAGGCTCTGAGAGCATCAAGTGTTTAACAAATACTTCTTCTGGATAATGATGAAGGGCTAGCCTATAAAACAGTTGTGTTGTCTTCTCACAGTGAGTAGGGGCTATTAAAACAGTTGTGTTGTCTTCTCACAGTGAGTAGGGGCTATCACCTCACACTCTGTACTGCTCTCATTCACCCAAGGTCTACCCCAAGTTTTCTTAAACTTTCAAAGAAATCACTAAATAGAGACTCCTTAACAACC
>NW_007871053.1:0-587 GCF_000696425.1 Galeopterus variegatus
CCGCGGAGGCAGGTAACCGGGCGCCGACACCCCCCCGCCCACCCACGCCCGCCCGCGCGCGCTAAGCGTCGGCACCGGCACCTCTCCAGGTTCCTGCGACACCCCGTCACCATCCCACCCACCCTTCTGGACAGTTGGAACTGTCGCCCTCTCCTCCCTCCACCCCCACCTCCCGCTGCCTCTGCGCGGTCCTCTCGCCAAATTACCGGTGCCCTCGAGCCGGTTGCGTTGAACGCCCCTGCCCGGGGAAGGCAGCCTGCGGGCGCTTGCCCCGAGCCGGGAGCAGGAGGTCTCCTTTCCAAGCGCACTCACATTATTCATGCAAAGTTAATCCCCGCCGCGTCACGGCAGCCCGCCCGAGGATGTGAGCCTTCCTTGGCCAACCCTGCAGTCTCCACCCTCCTCCGCCCCCTCCTCCTGGCGGCGGGGTCCCGGGGAGCGCAGGCGACGGGGCGTCGCGCGAGTCCTGCAAAATGTCAACTCGTTGGGCGAAGAGAGGCGGCCGCAGCTAGGGCCGCGCCGGTCCTCCCCGGCCACTCCACTTTTGTAGGCGTAGGAAGCGACTGTGGCCGCGGCACTGGAGTCCC
>NW_007871055.1:0-587 GCF_000696425.1 Galeopterus variegatus
AAGAAGATATCCAAACAACCAACAGACATATTTAAAGATGTAAAATTCAGTTTATATCAAAGAAATACAAATTAAAACCATCATGAGATACTATAACACACCCACCAGCATGGCTAAAATTTAAAAGACTAACAACCTAAGTCCTGATTAGTATTTGCAGCAACTAAAATCCTCTTATGCTACAAATGGGAGTATATATTGGTAAAAGCCCTCTGGGATGCCATTGGGTAGTATCTATTAATGTATTCCCCACGACCAACATTTCCTTTCCTAGGTTCATATATATGTAATTCCATTCCAGAGAATTACGTAAACATGCTCATCAAAAGATATTTACAGGAATAGTCACAGGAGCTCTATCTGTAACAGACCAAAACTGGAAAAAACCTAAATGTCCATTTACATTAAATGGACATGAGAGATTAAAAAATTGTGACATATGTATATAATGGAATTCTAAATAGAACAACAATAAATAAACCAAATATACTCTAAACATTGGTGAATCTCACAATGTTGAGCAAATTAAGTCAGACAAAACTGATGAATTGATTTACATTAAACTTAAGAACTTCTATTCCACAAAA
>NW_007871056.1:0-587 GCF_000696425.1 Galeopterus variegatus
GTAGATCTATGGCATTGACCAGTTAATCATGGTGTTCCTGGAAGTCAAATAAATAGGAAGCTCTCTAAACTTTTACTTGATCTGTATAAGCAGAAAACTTACAGGTCAAGTGAACAAAAGCCTAACATGAATCAAAAACAGAGCATCACAGACTTGTCAATTCCTCAGTCAATTCCCAAACTTGAGCAAGATTAAATACACAGAATCCCTTTAATGAAGGTTTCCTCCCCATTGAGGAAAGACCCTGGTACACTGTCAAAAATTTATGCTATTACTGTTTCTCCCGTCTGTGCCTGTCCCGAGGGACCTATAATCTTTTACCAGAATAACTGTACATTGGGGAAAGGGAAATAATCAGACCTTTCAGGGACTACTGGACACTGGATCAGAACTGATATTGATTCCATGAGCCCCAAAACATCACAGTGGCCCTCTGTTAGAATAGGAGCTTATGGGGGTCAGGTGACTAATGGAACTTTAGTCCCGGTCCAACTTACAGTGGGTATAGTGGATCTTGAAAACCACCCTGTGGGTATCTCCCCAGTCCAGAATGCATAATTGGAACAGACATACTTAGCACCTGGTAG
>NW_007871057.1:0-587 GCF_000696425.1 Galeopterus variegatus
TTTACCTGTTTTCAATGAAATAGAGATAAGCAATTAGAAATTCTAGAAATAACAAAAATATACAAGAAAATCATGGTCCAAACAGAAAGCAATGTGGTATAATTTTTATTCAATGATAAAGTTTAAGAAAATGGGTTTCATTCAAACTTGATGGTTTTAAGACTCTCTTTTGAACGGCATAGAATCTATTCCCTGGCATTTTAAAAACTGTGCCTCTTGGTTTTCAGTTTTTAGAGTAAACCTAGTGAACCCACAGTTTCTCATACTTAGTGCTATTGACATTCTTAGTCATGGGGGGTGGGGTATCCTAAGTGTTGTAGGATATTTGGCAGCATCCCTGGTTTTTGCCCTCTAGATATCTTTAGCTCTTTAGTTGTGACAATCTCAAATGTCAAATGTCCCTTTGCGGGGGAAAGGGGGACAAAATTGCTCCCAGCTGAAAACCACTACTATAGAAAAAACATGGATATCTTTTTTTTAAAATCTAAAAAGATTATATAACTGTTCTAAATTTTGAATACGTAGTGCTGGCCCAGTGGCGCACTGGAGAGTGTGCCGCTTGGGAGTGCAGCAGCGCTCCCGCCGAG
>NW_007871058.1:0-587 GCF_000696425.1 Galeopterus variegatus
AATAATGCCTTTCTTGATTACATGAGTTTAAAATAATATTATATTGTACTTTCATGTAAGTTCAAATTAAACTGATCTAAAACAGAAGCATATGGGAAGACGCCACTAATCCAGAAATGTTACATACTAATTATACCAATAACTTACTCTGAATATGGTCTTATTTTTGAAAAAAAAATTAATATTAAAAACGAAAGAAGATTTTCTTTAAGCAAACAAACAAACAAAAAAATCCAGTTGTTCTTAGGGTGTAGGAAATAGGTAAACACCCAACTAAGCTATTACCAGTGCTTTAGATAGTTTTTCCCACTCAGAGACTTTTTAAATTTTATAAAACTTAAGGTTAATGAACTTCAAAATTGAAAAGTTCTATAGTAAATAGAAAGTAAAATATAAAGTGAAGCTTTTCTTTTAATCTAGAGAAAATATAAAGTATATGAACTAGAAAGATCTTGATAGCTATAGTTCCCTTTCTTTTATATTCCTCTTCCTGTAGTAACATTTTGTAAGTACCATCAATTAATTCAGCTGAATGTGTTTTTCCTCTGATTTCAACAAAAATAGTCTTAAAACCTTAAATTATACAC
>NW_007871059.1:0-587 GCF_000696425.1 Galeopterus variegatus
TTTTTTTTTTTTTTGGTACCAAACCTGCATATGCTTAAAATTCACAGATGTTCCTGTTAAAACTGCTTCTCATTTTCACCTCTATGAGCTCAACACAAGATTTTGAATATTCTAAAGACCCAGAGGTGTTTCTTCCTTTTTTAAAGTAAGAAATTGACAGATATTTTTGAAATGTAAAAAGCAGGTGAAAATCTGTGAACAGCTATTGTCCCTGCAGAGTGGGGTTGAGCATGGAACTTACACTTTATACCCTGTGTTATTTAAATTAACATGGGCATGTATTGTTTCAGTAATTTTTTGTAAGCATTTAAAAAGCAGGTGGAATTCTGACATCTGAATCTCTTCTTCCCATGAAACATATGGTCCCAGGAAAACCTGTAAATCTTGGAATTATATCCATGAGTGTGTAAGGAACAGAGCCCCTGAGACGGCCAGTGCTTTCTGCTCTTAGCTGTATAGGTCCCCTGTGGCTCTGTTCTGTGGTGAGAAAACAGCTGCGTTGAGAACCTAACAAAGCCATGTTGAGAACTTAAAGTCTACTTCTGTTTGTGTGGCTTAGTGGCTGAAGGATCCTGGTAAAATTATCA
>NW_007871060.1:0-587 GCF_000696425.1 Galeopterus variegatus
TCTTTTTTTAAAATAAATTATTTAGAATAATTTTAAACAGCAAAATAAATAAATAAATAAATAAAAGAAAAATAAATAAATAAATAAATAGGAAATAATGCCAAAAAAGTACTTGGATAAGGATAGGAATATTCTTTTGTATCTCCACATGGAGGAAGCTTTTCTATCTATAAAGCAAAACCCAGAAGCCACCAAGAAAGCAACTACCAAATTAGACTACATAGAATTTTTTTTTTAAAAATCCTGCATGATTAAGATCACTATAAAGCAAAGACAGATGACTGAGAAATCATTTGCAATTGTGTCCACTCACTCAGCCATTATTTATAGAGTGCCACTTTTTCTTCTAGGTGTTTGGGACACTATAGTGAACCAAACAGAAAAAGAGCTAATTGCCTTAATATATAAAATTTTCTAGAAGTCAGTTTTTAAATGATCATAGCAAATGGTGTTAACAGACTGTTTACAATTAAAGAAACAAGAAGCACATAAACATGAAAAAAATTTCAACCTAATTCATAAAAATGGATGAAACAAGATGAAACTACTACACAGAAATACACCTGTCAAATTAGCAGAGACCCCAA
>NW_007871061.1:0-587 GCF_000696425.1 Galeopterus variegatus
GGTTTGATGAGTGTATACATATATCAAAACTTATCAATTGTGGCATTGTAAATATATGCAGGTTATTTTATGTCAATTAAACCTATATAAAACTATTTAAATTTAATAATTTTTATTCAAAAATTTTTCACATGGGAAATTCATATTAGTTGTATTCTTTTGAAGGGTGAACAGAATAAATAGGCTATATAGTTGTTATGTTTAAATCAAGCTGGAAAATCCTAAATGGGAATGAGGAGACTCTAATAGTTGATTATCTGAAAATGGAACTTCAAATTGTATGCTTTGTCCTGGACAATACAAATTCACTGATTTCTTTATTCTCAGCTCAAATAATCTTAGAAATCTGGGAGTGGGTTTATTAGCAAAAATATAGGAGAATAAATATAATACACATGTCAAATGAAATAGTATTGTATCAAGACTATGTTAAAACATAGCTTTTTCCCAAACAAGGGTGATTGAGTTGTCTGAATATTGTTTTCTTCCTTTATTAAAATATTTCTCCAAAAATTATCAAAAGACAAGAGAAGTACTTGTCTTCACTTTTTATTTTACATGATAGCCCCAAATGCAATTACAGCAGT
>NW_007871062.1:0-587 GCF_000696425.1 Galeopterus variegatus
GCTGTGTTCTGATGGGACAGAGCTTGTCTAAGCACTGGGGGCTCAACAGTGACCTTGGTGTGTGGAAGACTCACCTGGCCCTGTCAGAGCTGGGGTCCATACACCAGTATGTGCCCCACAACTGGAGGCGACTTTGTTATCATGTCCCTCAGTTTACATCCTTCTCGGCAGTTCACATCCGACGCACTCAGGGTCACGTTCTCCTGTTTCCTGCAGCAGGAAGCTGTGACTCTAGTCTCTGGAAGGTACACCTGCATTCACTTTCAGATGTGTATTGACTCTAGAGACTGAACTCCCGCCTCCCCACCCAGCTGTTTTAAAATGTTGAGATTGTTTCTTGAAAGAACGTGTGAGCACAAAGGATCCCAGATTGACTCCTGGGGAGTGAAGTTGGGGAAGGGGTTAGGTTGTGCTCGTTCATGAAGAAGACCCTTTAAGAGCATCGACCCAAAAAGGCTTGCACCCACCCCTGCCACGGACTCCCACATGGGTCTCCAGAAAACAACAGGGCCCGCTCTGCTTTCCAAGGCAAGTTCTGGATCTGGAGTTAAGGCCCAGCAGATGGTGTGGTTCCTATAAAATGGGTG
>NW_007871063.1:0-587 GCF_000696425.1 Galeopterus variegatus
GGGTCCCCGGGCCTGCAGTGACTCCTCTGTTATTTCAGACCAAGGCTGTCAGAGGGAGGCCGCAGCCCCGGCCTGCTGGAGCTGCTTGGCCTCTGGCTGCTCCCCTGGCTCTGGTGTTTGAGCTTTGTCTTCCCTCTCTCTGGGAAGAACTATTGAAATAGTTTCTTTGGAAAGGACAAAGAATCTGGGTCAGATGCTGAAGGGACATTAACGACCTGTCTTGGGTCCCCATTGTGCCCATGAGAGCCGCTCGGCTCTAAAGCTGGCCTGTGCTCTGTCTCCACTGGCCACACAGCCTGAGTTCAGATTCTGGCCTCTCCTCCTAGCAGTGGGTGATGGCTTTGGAGAGGGTCTTTGACTCCTTGGGTAACTGTAAGTAAAAATAAGCAGTGAGGGCTTGAGGAAGGTCTGTGTTCCATGGGAAGAGATGCCTCTTCTCTTGTATAGTCAGGATAGAATGCTGGAAAGAACCTTAAAATGCACCATCAAAAACCTCCTTTCGGGCCGGCCCGGTGGCGCACTGGATAGTGTGCCGCTTGGGAAGCGCGACGGCGCTCCCACCCGAGGGTTCGGATCCCACATACAGA
>NW_007871064.1:0-587 GCF_000696425.1 Galeopterus variegatus
AATTTCTCCCCATCTTCACCAACACTTTTAGACTTTTTTGTTGTTGATTATAATATTAATAATATCAGGTGTGAGGTGATACCTAACAGTGCTTTTGATTTGGATTTTCTTAATAGTTAGTGACATCCAGCATCTTTTCATATACCTGTTGGCTATTTGTGTGTGTTCTTTGGGAAAATGTCTATTCAAGTCCTTTGCCCATTATTTAATCAGTTTATCAGGTTTGTGCTTGTATTAAGTAGTTTGGGTCCCTTGTGGATATTAGCCCCTTATCAGACATATAATTTGTCTATATTTTTCTCCCAATCTTTTTTTTTGCTTTTTACTATTGATTTGTAGTAGTTTCTCATATATTTTGGAAGTAAACCCCTTATCAATTACATGGTTTGCAAATTTTTTTCTATTCAATTAGTTGCCTTTTCATTCTATTAATTTCTTCCTTTGCTGTATTGAAGAGTCTTAGTTCAATGCATTCACACTTGTCTGTTTTTGCTATTGCTACCTGTACTTTTGGTGTCATATCTAGGAAATTATCTCCAAAACCAATGTCATGGAACTTTCCCCTCTGTCTTTTTCTAAGTGTTTTA
>NW_007871065.1:0-587 GCF_000696425.1 Galeopterus variegatus
CTTTTTAAAATTATACACTGAGTCCTAATATGTTCATTTAGACACATATTTCCAACTTGCCGATGGATATCCTCCAGGACTTCTAAACTGATGAAAATGTATAAATAAGCACCGTGTACTGAATAAGGACAAGGGATTGCCTGAGGATTATCAACTTGGGTGAATCTAGGTATGCCAGATGAAAGTTTGCTGGATGAATTAGAGATCTCTGAATACAAAATTTATGCTCAGTAGGCTGTCTAGTAACTTATTAAAATTTATGCTCAGTAGGCTGTCTAGTAACTTATTATCCAAAGCAAACAAATGCATTTTTTAAAGCATTCCACATAAAATACACTTGAGATTCAGTTTAATAGGGAACAGGGACTTTTTCAGCCTATAAGCTTAATTGACCCAATTGATCATCATATGTCTCTTTCTAGGCTTGTGCTTTTTTTCTTTAAAGATCTGGAAAAGTTATAAAACTTCTTTGACTGGCCTAATGTACTTTCCATAGGAGATCAGAACATCACTAACGGAGTTTTTTCTGAAATTCACATGTGCTGTGAAGACTTTTATCAACACATTTTTGGTGGAATAAACCTTAC
>NW_007871066.1:0-587 GCF_000696425.1 Galeopterus variegatus
TATGCTAATAAAAAGTGTTATTTTTAAAGACATTTAAATTACATAAGAAAAAATTCATACGCATAAAGTTTGTCGACCAATATTATGGCTGTCTCGGAAAATATTTTTAGAGAAGTTTATAGGCAGCCAAATGTGAGGATTGACCCAGAAAACACTAACCAACAGTTGGAAAGTGCTTCATAGTTTGCTACAAGCAAAGCATTCTATAGGGGAGTTTCGAAAGGGAGGAGAAAGCTCCAGGTACATTTGTTTTTTTCTCATGGAACAGAAAAATCACAATCATTGGTTACTGTTTACAACATGGCAGCCAAACGTGTCTGTGTACAATCTGAAGCATAAGCTTCATGCTTCAGCTCTTCTTAACAATATCTAAACGGCTTATTAGAACCAGCAGGTTGTACATGGATCCACAAATCAGAAGTTCTACCGCAAATGTTTATCTGAAGAACAAGATGTCCACACCAAGTTGAAGAAACTTAAGACAGTGGGCTTTGGAAAACATGCTTCATTTTGATTATTTTCTCTGTCATCATCTTAAATTCAAGTTATGTTAACTTTGTAAGAGGAATATATTTACTAATTCAACA
>NW_007871067.1:0-587 GCF_000696425.1 Galeopterus variegatus
GGGTTCCTACTGCCTATGGTTCCTCAAGCCCCCTTCACATGAAGGTTAGCTTCTATTCTTCCAGAGGTAATGGAAATCACAGGACTTTGAGTGACATGAATGAAGCTGACTCATGCAGTCACAGGTATTGGCTGTTACAATAGTTGAGGTGAGGACCTAAGTTAAGATAGAGACTGCAAGGATGGAAGGATAGAGCGTAACAAAGATATAATTAACTGAAAGCCATGGCAAACAAATGAGTTCTGAGAGGCAAGGGAGAGACATGAGTGGAAAAATAACTGCAAGGCTTCCAGTTTGGGTACCTGGAGGGTCATTTTCAACTACTTACCTTGTTTTCCTAGTCATCATTAAAAAATTGATTAATGTATAGCCATTTTCAAAAGAAGAAGAGATTATTCAGTGTTTGCAAATAAATTTAGCAGGTCAATTCCACGATTTTCTTCTCTGGAAGGTTAAAGATGAAAGGGGGAGCTTGCAAAATCATAATATGAAGTGTCACATTTTGGGATTTATTATTATTTTCTGGCCTAATCTACAAATGTAAATACATCTCTCTAAAGTTTCTGTTACATGGTATCATCTCAGTC
>NW_007871068.1:0-587 GCF_000696425.1 Galeopterus variegatus
GGGTGGGACCTGCGTGTACCTGGGCTGGGGGTGGGGGCGTGAGAGTGCCTTCTAATCGATGCACTGTAAACTGTAAGCAGGGAAAAGCGGTGGGGTGTTTGCGTGTCTGTGTGTGTGTGTGTGTGTCTCTGTGTGTGTGTGTGTCTGTGTGTGTGTGTGTCTGTGCACGTGAGCGCATGTGCATGTCGTGAAAAGTGTTCCATTCCAAGAGGCTAGTGCCTAATCCTCGAGGGAGGAGGAGGCTGTACTTCGTTCACCTCATGTCTGGTCCCACAACACCCCCAGAGCTATCTCAGGTGACTGGGCTTGGGGAGGGCTAGCTCAGGAGCCTGGGAGAGGACAAGCCATCCCTTTCTGCTTCATTTAGTCACTCTTCACTGACATATTCAATGGGCTGATTTACCTTCATGACTAGGATGGGGATACAATGAGAGGCTCCTCCAGACTGATGATTAGAGGACAAGAATCTCCAGATCCCAACAGCCTTGGGGGTAGACAGGCCTCCTGGAGTGATCTTCCCGGGGCACAGCATGAAGCACTGAAGCCCAGCTGGACCCTTGCATGGCAGGGAAAGGGGACTCCATTGT
>NW_007871069.1:0-587 GCF_000696425.1 Galeopterus variegatus
CGCTGTGAGCGCACTGGTCATCCCTATATAGGATCTGAACCCTCTGAGCACCGCACTTTCCCGAGTGCACCACAGGCACAGGCCCCACAATCAAAATTTAAAGGCAGGGGCCAGCCCGGTGGCACACTGGAGAGTGCAACAATTGGGAGCGCATGGCGTTCCCGCCTAGGGTTCGGATCCCATGTGGAGACCAGTTCCGATCACTGGCTGAGCTTGGTGCTGGCACAACC
This sequence comes from Galeopterus variegatus, assembly GCF_000696425.1. Taxonomy (NCBI): domain Eukaryota; kingdom Metazoa; phylum Chordata; class Mammalia; order Dermoptera; family Cynocephalidae; genus Galeopterus; species Galeopterus variegatus. The sequence goes on from NW_007871069.1 coordinate 231, forward strand.
CCGAGGGTTGCGATCCCGTTGCCAGTCCCCAGTACGGGCGCGACACCGCAGGTTGTGATCCCATTACCGGTCAGTAAAAAGACAAAAAGGGGAAGGAAAAAAAAAAAAAAAAACGTTTAAAGGCAGTATAACATTGAGAAGTTTTTTCAAAGTCGTGCTTCCAAGGTGCAAAGCATTCCCTGGTCTTCGACTTATCAGATAAGGCATGGTTCACAATGATGAGGATATTTCATCCCAGGACCACATCAAAGATTACACAGCAACTTGTCACAACAGTTAGACCACTCCAGGTTTTTAAAAAACAAAACTGAGGGCTGACCTGTGGCTCGGTTGGTTAGAACACAGCGCTGCAACACC
>NW_007871070.1:0-587 GCF_000696425.1 Galeopterus variegatus
CAGTATTTACCACAGTGGCACGTTTCGCATTTTTGGTCCTCAGATACCTGCCTGGCCAATACCCAATATCGAATTCTCTCTCTCTCTTTTTCTTTTTCCTTTTGTTTATTTATTTATTTTTATTAACCTATTTATGGGGTACAAAGCTGACTATCAATAGTTGTGTACAGGGCCGGCCTGGTGGCGCACTGCTACAGTGCGCCGCTTCAGAGTGCGGTGGCGCTCCCGCTGAGGGTTTGGATCCCACATACAGACCGGTTCCCGCTCACTGGCTGAGCGGGGTGCGGGCGCAGCACTGGGAGTTGCGATCCCCGTTGCCGGTCCCGGTCCAGTGCGGGCGCAACACTGCGGGTTGCGATCCGTTGCCGGACACGAAAAAAGACAAAAAAAAGGGGGAAAAAAAAATAGTTGTGTACAATATGTGATAGTCAAGTCAGGATTGCCAGTTTATTCATCATTATAATATGTAATCATCCTTTGCGTTATTAACCAGTTTCTCATTAACCTGTTCCCATCCCCCCATCCATGTCCGCCTCTAGTAACCACAGATCTGTTCTCTCCTGAGTTCAGCGTGTTATCATGACTTT
>NW_007871071.1:0-587 GCF_000696425.1 Galeopterus variegatus
AAAAGTTTAAAAAGTCAAAAGTTTGTTTACTGCAGACCTTCTTAGACCCTTTCTTAGACCCCTTACCTTCCTTTATATGATACGTATGAGGGTACTTCAAAAACTTCCTGGAAAAATAGAAGTAAGGGATAATACAAATCTTTCCATAGACCTTTGAAGTACCCTCGTTTATATATTTCTTTTCTAGCAAACCATTATGCTGATTTGTACAGTAATATATATGTAACTTATAATATATATGTATTTTGGATGTATATAAATGTGTGTGTGTGTCATGGACCCTTTCTTTCGCGTGGAGTTCTTAGGGCCTGAGCGAGCGCCGTGTGGAGCACTGCTTGGGAATACCACTCAGAACTTTTCCAGGGCTTTTTCATACCCGATTCTCACTGGATGTTATTAAAACAGGATTGTGTCACTTCTCAGCTTCAAATCCTCCAAGGTCCCCCGAGCCTTGGACAATGAGCAGACGTTTTAGCCCAACATGCTGGCCCCTCATGACCTGGCCACCTCCCACCTCTCCTGTGCCATCACTGGCCAGGCCTCCTACTCCTGGTAGCTCCCCAGAGTCACCTTGAGCTTTCAGACCT
>NW_007871072.1:0-587 GCF_000696425.1 Galeopterus variegatus
GAGTATGTTCTAATCTGAGAAGTTAAAATGCTTTCGCATGGGAAAAGAGACAAAGGGAAACGGAATAGATGCAACTTCTGTAAAGAAACTTTTCTTTTCCACTTGCAATCACGACATGAAACTGATGGCGTGGAGATCAGCTTCCTGCTCTTTTTCACACATGCAATTAAAGAACCAGGAAGATTCCCCTTTACAAGGGTCTTCTTGAGTGAGAGATTTTTTTTTCCTTTTTGTCTTTTTTACTGACCGGCAACGGAATCGCAACCCTCGGTGTTGCGCCCGCACTGCGCTCAGCCAGTGAGCGGGAACCGGTCGGCAAAGGGATTGCAACCCTCGGTGTTGCGCCCGCACCGCGCTCAGCCAGTGAGCGGGAACCGGTCTCCACATGGGATCCGAACCCTCGGCAGGAGCGCACTCTCCAGTGCGCCACCGGGCTGGCCCAGAGTGAGAGATTTTTAACATAGCACTGAAGCCCCATCACTCTATAGGAAGTATCATTAAAAAAAAAAACTGCATTAAACTTTCTTTCATCTGTTTTAAATGATATTTTAATTATACCTTAAATATTCCAGTATCTTTGTCCATAA
>NW_007871073.1:0-587 GCF_000696425.1 Galeopterus variegatus
TATAGATTTGTTTTTACAGGAAATACTACAATTAACATCCTTATATATGTTTCTTTTGTAATATTTATATTTGTATATACCAGAAATAAATACATTAATTAATTAATTGATTGATCTGGGTTACATATCTATGAGTTGAATTGCTGTGTAATAGAGTTTTCCAAAATCACTTCACATAATGGGTGAATAATTAATCATCCTACCAGCATGAATTAAGCTTTTCTTTATTTTTAATAAGTTTTATTTATTTTTAATTAACAAAAAATAATTTTATATATTTATGGGATACAATGTAATGTTTTGTCACATGCATACATTGTGGAATGATCAAATCATTCCACAAATCAATCTAATTAACATATTCATGACCTCAAATATCTATCATTTCTTTCTGGCAAGAACATTTAAAATCCTCTTTCAGCTATTTTGAGATATACAATACAGTAACTATAGTCACCATGCTGTGCAGTAGATCAATAGAAATTATTTCTCCTGTCTAGCTAAAACTGCGTACCCTTTGACCAAGGTCTTCTCTTGCCCCACCTTCTCACTTCCCACCCCCCAGCCTCTGGTAACCAAAATTTTAT
>NW_007871074.1:0-587 GCF_000696425.1 Galeopterus variegatus
TCAATGAGATATTTTACATTTATTCTTATTGAGTCTTTGAAATCTCATGTGTATTTTACAGAATTTCTTAATTTCAACTCACCACATTTCATGTACTCGATAGCTGTACATAGCCAGTGACTACTGTGCTGGACAGCACAGCTCCAGGCCAGTGGTTCCCAGTGCTGGTCTATCAATGGCAAAAATACTGGTGTGAAAGTATTACTTCTACTTTCTGAGTAATGATTATCCTTATTTCAAGATTATGTTCTTTCTTTAAGTATTACTTCTACTTTCTGAGTAATGATTATCCTTATTTCAAGATTATGTTCTTTCTTTGCTGAAATATTTGTTCAAAATGTTCTTCCCCCAAACTTGAAATTAAATGATAGTGACGTATAAAAGAAAAACATTTTTTTTTTAAATTTCTGTTTTTAAAATGTTCCTACTTGACAAAATAAGTAGCTGGAAATGCTAGGTCAATCCCTCATTAAGAATATATACATAGAGCTAATTGAAATAAGCCAGGAAAAGAAAGAGAAAGACTGCATGTCCTTAGTCCTAAGTGAAAGCAGGCAAAGAAAGCAAAGAAACAGTAAGTAATACAG
>NW_007871075.1:0-587 GCF_000696425.1 Galeopterus variegatus
GTATATTCCAATATACCACGATTTACTTCTCCATTTTACTACTGAACACTCAGGGGGTTTTCTGTGGTTTTTTTTCCCCAATTATTTCGCTGCTATCAGCATTCTGGGACATGTCTCCCAGTACAAATGTGCAAGTATTTCTTTAGAACATACTCCTGGGAATAGAATTGCTAGGAATGTCAATGTTCAACCTTACAAGGAAACAAACCAGCTCTTCTAAGAAACACACAATTTACCAGGAGTGGAATTGCTGGGTACAGAAATGCTCGATTAACCAGATGACACTGCAACGTTTTCTAAAGTGGTGCTACCAGTCTACATTCCCACCAACAGCATATAAATGCCACACCGTTACGTGTCCTCATCAACATGTGACAGTGTCAGGTGGTTTTTAATTTTTGTTAATCAGGTAAGTATAAAGTGGTATTTTGTTTTTATTCTAATTTGCATCTCTCTCATTTTGAATAAAGTTGAGCATCTTGGTCCATTTTTATTTTTTCTTCATGAAATCATTTGCCCATTTCTATGTTGGGCTACTTGTTTTTCTATGATTAGTTTCTAAGTCTGTTATGTGTGTTTGCATGTAT
>NW_007871076.1:0-587 GCF_000696425.1 Galeopterus variegatus
GCATAACACTACCTGACTTCAAATTACACTACAAAGCTATAGTAACCAAAACAGCATGGTAGTGGCATAAAACACACACATGGACTAATGACACAGAATAGAGAATCCAGAAAATAACACATACGCCTACAGCCATCTGATCATTGACAAAAGCAGCAAGACTACACACTGGGGATAGACTGCCTCTTTAGTAAATGATGCTGGGAAAATTGGACGTCCATTTTGTAAATGAATGAAAATAGACCCATACATCTCACCATATACCAAAATCAACTCAAAATGGATTAAAGAATTAAATACATGTCCTGAAACATAAAACTTCTTAAAGAAAACATAGGAGAAACACTCCAGGAAATAGGATTGGACATAGACTTTATGAATATGACCACAAAAGCACAGACAACCAAGGGAAAAATAAAGAAATGGGATTATATCAAAGTAAAATCTTCTGTACAGCAAAATAAACAAATAACAGAGTGAAAAGATGCCCAACAAAGAGGGAGAAAATATTTATAAAATATACATCTGACTAAAGATTAATATCCAGAACATACAAGGAACTCAAACAACATAACAGCAAAAAAGCC
>NW_007871077.1:0-587 GCF_000696425.1 Galeopterus variegatus
AATAGGATGTCCTTTCCTTTCTCTTTACCCCTCTAACTGTTGTAATGTGATGTGATGTCAAGCCATTCAGAGCCATGAGTGAGCAAACACACCAAGGATGGCTAATCAACAATACAGAACACACCCAGGTCCCTGACGCTATTGCATGCCTAGCAGCATAGAGACACAGTGAATTTATGGAAGAGTTTCAACATACCAACCTGAATATTTAATTGAGATAAGACTGAATATCTGTGTTGTTTAAACCACTGTGATATTTGTCTTTCTCATACTCTGCCAAATTTAGAGGGCTAGAGAAAGTTAGAGGGATAAAGAGAAAGGAAAGGACATCCTGTTTACTCAAAATATAATTCCTGGTAGTTGCAGATTTTATTACCAACATCTGAAAAGTTTCTAGACATTTGCCCTAATTAAAATGTGACAGGTTAGCCCAGGGCTATTTCATAGATACTGACAGAACAGACAAGTCTGCTGTGTCAGAGACAGAGGACATTTTTACTAGCCAAATAACAGTCAGCAGGACCTTCATATTCTTGTTGGTTCCGTTTTTCACCTAAATCTTATGGGGAACAATGTGGAGGGGGGTC
>NW_007871078.1:0-587 GCF_000696425.1 Galeopterus variegatus
AAATGGTGCTCGGGGCGTGGTTCTGGGGGCTTTACAAAGAGAGTGAAGGAGGAGGTTACTCGCCGGTCTCCCTGCTCCACCATTTTCGCAATGTGACACCCTGCCGTCACTGTCATCACCGCCAAGGCCCTCACCAGATGTGTTCCCCGGGCTTTGGACTTCTTAGCCTCCAAAACTGTAAGCAATACTTTTCGTTTTCTTTGCAAATTACCCAGTTCCATGTATTTTGTTATAAACAACAAAAAGTGGACTAATACAGTACTTCATGCTGCCGAGCTGTGCGCTTAAAAATGGGTAAGGTGGTAAATTTTGTTATGTATATTTTACCACAAAATTTTTTTTTTTAAAAAAGATGACCGTTGAGGGGATCTTAAGCCTTGACTTGGTGTTGTCAGCACCACGCTCTCCGAAGTGAGCAAACCGGCCATCCCTATATGGGATCCGAACCTGTAGCCTTGGTGTCATCAGCACCGCACTCTACCGAGTGAGCCACAGGCCGGCCCCTATTTTACCACAATTTTTAAGTATGACGATTAGGGAGACTTTTCTATGGCATGAAATGATGGGGAGATGCTCAGGGTATGACG
>NW_007871079.1:0-587 GCF_000696425.1 Galeopterus variegatus
TGTATGTAAATTGGAATACAATATACCTGTGTAAATAGGAAAAGAAAAGATCATGCACTGTATTGGCTGCCATTTTTAGCATTTTGCTTTAATTTTGAAAAAAAAAAAAATCAAGAGAATTTGGGGACTAGGTTTACCCACCTTGAGTGCTGACTATTTTATAATAATGGGGTATGACAGCTTACACGGGTATGCTTTGAGTAGATTTTAATGACAACGTGGCCATCAAATACTATATTTTTTATTAAGTTTTTATCTAAAAATGTCAGTCTTGCCAAAGCATAGTTATTTTTTATTGTCACTTTCTTTTATCATTGAATAGAGTGAAGTAACTATCTCTTCAAAGTCAAAGTTTTCCTAAACTATATATTTCCAAAAAGTATAACTAAAATTCAAAGAAGGAAAATTCTAAAACTTTTTTTTAGAATCTGCTGTGGTTTGAATATTTGTCCCCTCCAAAGCTCATATACACCCTTGACCTTGGACTTCCTGGCCACCAGAATGGCAAGAAATACATTTCATTTTTTTATGAAGCATCCAGTTTTGGGTATTCTGTTATCAGCAACAGAAAATGAACTAATAACAGA
>NW_007871080.1:0-587 GCF_000696425.1 Galeopterus variegatus
GCCCTGTCCTTGGATGTTTGAGCCGGGAAAGAGGTGCTCTAAATTGCTACTAGAGTGCCGCTGCTGCGTAATGATACTTCTACATGATTTGGGGTCTCCTTTAGTTTACAAATTGCATTCATGTAGAATTTAATTTAACTCTCTTAGCGGTTCTGTGAAGTCAACCAGGAATTAATATCCCTGCTTATGAGTGACTCCAAGTCTCAGCATTTAAGAGACTCTCCCACGTTAATGTGGAAAGCTAAGATTTTTACTGACTCTAAATCCTGTTCTCTTTTTATTACAAACATGCATACAAATAACAGAAGGGAGTGAACCTGTATGGACAGAGGACATAGGGAGAGAGGAAAGTACTGAAAAGGGTCATTTACAAAACAACAAAACTCAAGGTTCAGAAGGTCTGTCCCCACAAAGAGAGCTAGACTCTGGCTTGTCCCATAGAGGGTCTGTGTGGGATTCCGGTCTAAAAACATAAGCTTGGATTAGAAGCAGGGCCTGGACAGGGTGGGGCAAGCATGGCACCTAAGGTGAGAATGTAAAGAGGGGATCATTCTCAGGGTCGTGCAAGTACAGGGTCAGTGCCAGAG
>NW_007871081.1:0-587 GCF_000696425.1 Galeopterus variegatus
ATCTGCACTGGCTTTCCAATAGTCATACAATCAAAAGGACATAACCAGACTGCAGAGAGACACCCTCTGTAAGAAATGCAATAATCTGGCTTGTTTTATAAAGAACGCATTCCAGACACACAATCATTAAATCCTTTTTTAACACCATGATTTACTCACTACTGCAGGAGAACAGATCTTTCTGCTGCAGACTGTACCCACTCTCGTGTTTTGGATGAAGTTGATTATTTCCTACTGACATCTCATGGGTGTACAAATAACCTTGGAATGTTGACATAAATGCAACATAATGTTCAATTTATTGTACATTCTCAAATGGCTAGAAGGGAGGAGCTCAAATGCTCTCATCACAAAGAAATGATAAGTTTTTACAATGATAAATATGCTACTTACCCTGATTTGATCATCACATGTTGTACACATGTATTGAAATATATAACTCTATAGCCCATAAATATGTACAATCAATACATATCAATTAAAAATAAATAAATTTAGAAATGTCTTTCTAGTCATTTTAATATAATAAAGATTTCTATTGCTCAAAATAGAATGAGGAAACATAATTACAATTAAGTGGGAAAAAA
>NW_007871082.1:0-587 GCF_000696425.1 Galeopterus variegatus
ATGTTTACACGGGTTTATCAAAGTTTCTGCTATGTTGAAGTTCCTCTTAAAACAGAAAGTATGGCTGGCTGGTTGCTCACTTGGGAGTATGTGGTGCTGATAACACAAACATCAAGAGTTCAGATCCCATTATTGGCCAGCTACCAAACAAACAAAAAACACAAAAAAAGCAAAAATTTCTAGCTTGACTAATCAGAGTGGATACTGGCTTGAGTGTTAGAATGTGCGGCAGAGTAAAAGAACGGTGAACATGGGGGCGGTGGATGGGATGTGTGAGAGGCTGAGGTCATGCCTAAAACCTATCCCTGGTTTTCTCTTTTCCTAATATATTTCCTTTCTTGTTCAAATTCCTGTTTTCTTTGATTCTTCAACTTCCCCTCAGTGATTCTAATCGCAGATCCAGTGAACTAAGCCTTGATCTTGAACTAAGCTAAGCCTTGATCTTCCCACAGCCTTCTTGTCTCAGACATTAGAATCTATAGACTTCAATCCCATTGAACTCCTAAATCCCATGCCTCTCTTAAACACTTATTGGTAAGGGATGTGGGAATCCTTTAAACACAGGATGATTGGCAGGGATTGGGTGG
>NW_007871083.1:0-587 GCF_000696425.1 Galeopterus variegatus
TTGGCTTTTTATTTTTATATGCTATAGAGAGGCTAAATATATTTGAAACTGTTGATAAATATGTTCTTTTTTCCACACTGAAAAATTATACTTTGAGGAAGCATATACCTACATAAATTGAGAGATAGTATATTCATAAATCTTGTTAATCTGCTACAAAATGCTGGTATATGACAGACAGTACATAATGGTCTACTTCCTAGTTATTTCTGTAAAATTAAAGTTACCAAGGGTTAAAAATCATAATTGATATATGAAAATAAACGACATGAGATCTTAAAACCAAATATGGCATCAGGTATTGTATAATCCCATTAGATCTGCTGCTGTAATTGTTTAAAAGAAATTATAGAGAGATACCATCTTGAATATTCAGTGACGGGATATCATGAACTTAAGCACATTTTAAGCTTTGAGCACTACAGAAGTGGATTTGAGAATATACTGTTACTTCTCATTCATATCCCCTCAGGACATGTCATTGTGAAGGCACGATGTTTCAATTTCCAGCTGGTAGCATATGCATTTTTTTTATTCAACATTCAAACATGAACAATACCTCATAAATAGCTAATTAGAATTTAGGT
>NW_007871084.1:0-587 GCF_000696425.1 Galeopterus variegatus
AAAAAAAAAAAAAAAAAAATCCTCTGATCTTAGTGATCTCATTTTCCTATCTAGCAATAGCTAGAGTTACAGAGTTAAAGTTGTGTTTAGTTTATCTCACAAATGACTGTATATACACATTGGACCAGTAGCTAATTGGATAACATTCTAAAATATTAATATTTATTTCACATTAAGTTTTATTTTGTTGGTATTCTTCAGGTTTTGTGCTTATATATGAGAATTAACTATTAAATATCCAAAATTAACCTGCTCTATTTTAATTTTAAACATTAAAAAAATGGTTTATAAATTACCATAAAACATACACAACTAAAAATTAAGTCTAAGTGGCAAAACTGTTACTTAAATTCTATTATGGTCTTTTACAACTCATGTTGCATACTTCTTACCACCGTTCCTAACTCCCATCCCCACAAGAAAGATTCTATAAAAGTTAAGCATAAGATTTCACATGAGATGTAGGAAACTGGATGTTGTCTCTTCCCCAAAGTTACTGCACAAAAGCAAAAAATCATAATTTTGCTTGAACATTTTAAAGTCTTGCAGCAATCAACTAAGTTGAAATATAAACAAAAAAAAAAAAA
>NW_007871085.1:0-587 GCF_000696425.1 Galeopterus variegatus
AAACCCAAACTCCTCCCAGGCTCTGTGTTCTTTTGCTCAGGGTTTGTCATCCTGAATCACCATTTTGCCAACTTATTTTTAGGTGTCTACAAGTTCTGCATGAGATTGTTTTACCTCATATGTTTTATTTTGATGTCAACAACAATGAAAATTAGCCACTTCTGCTCTGACACAGGCTAAAACATGGATAAACCTTGAGGACATCATGGCAAGTGAAATAAGCCAGTCACAAAAAGACAAATACTGTAAGATTTTATTTCTCTGAGGTAGTAGAGACAGAAAGTAGAAGGCTGGTTGACAGGTAGCTGTGGGGAAGAAGGGATGGAGAGTTATTGCTTAATGGGTAGAAAGTTTCAGTTTTGCAAGGTGAGAAAGTTCTGGAGATTGTTTGCACAAGAATGTGAATATACTTAACACTACTGAACTTAAAAATTGTTAAGATGGTAAATTTTATGCTATATGTATTTTATCACAGTTTGTTTAAAACAACAACAACAACAAAATTTCTCTTCTTCTAACAAAGTTCTGCATTGCAACTTCAGCACTGCTGTTGGGTCTGCGAATGTTACCTTTCCGGGCCTGGGATG
>NW_007871086.1:0-587 GCF_000696425.1 Galeopterus variegatus
TTTTATTCTCATACATAATACTCTGATAAAGAGCCTTGAATGCAAACCTTAGTTTGTATCTTATTATTCCTAGCAGTAGTTCTAGAGAAAAAAATCTTGATTCGGTAGTTAAAATATTTTGTTTTAGGGTCAAATAAAGGCATCTAATACATAATTCACAATTTAATCAGGTAGCATTTTATGCTCCCAGCAAAAGATTACATGAGAACTCTTATCTTCTTCTGGTTGTCCAAGATGTTTGGCCTTTCATAATTAAAAAAAACAAATTTAAAAAATGGTAAAACAGATCTACATACTTTACACTTGAATTAACTCTTCTTTCTCAAGTCATCTCTGCACTCTCAATACAAAGCATGAGCCTAAGAGGTGAAGAGTAAACATTAAAGCTCAGATATTTAGTATTGCTTTTCTAAAAGACATTTAAATTTCTCTATTTGTGTTTAGATTAGAAAACACTCTTCTTAAATGTCAGAGAACATGCCTTTTAATTGCAATTACTTAAGTATCCTTATTAATATTGCTGGCCTTATTTTAAAAAATAATAATAATCAATATACTTTATATTTAATTTAAAGATTCTAGATAAA
>NW_007871087.1:0-587 GCF_000696425.1 Galeopterus variegatus
AAGGCAAAGCCAACAGGATTAGCTGGAGGACCAAATCACTTAATGATATTAACTATTGATAGTAATAATTACACTGACAAATATTCTTCTTGAAACTTTCTAACAAGCTGCCAGAGAGGTGTGACACAAAACAGTTAAAGCAATCTTCAGACAGAGAGCAAAGAATTGCTCCTCTTCACAATGGCTTCCAGGTGTGCATTGTTCAGGAGCAACCACAAGCCTTGAGTCTGGCCAAGGAGGTGATTAAACAGCTCAGCTTCTCAAAAAAAAAAAATGTACCCTTGATAGGATGTGATGAATATGGTACTTTACCTCCATGATCTTCGAATTGCTCCTTTTTGGGGAAAAGCTGTCGCTCCTAAACAGTCATTCTCTAAAAAAGTTAATAATTCCAAAATCTTCACCTGCAATTTTTATGCAGAGTTCTGACCCTAGAGCAGTCGGCAGCTATGGCTTGTGCAATAGACAAAAAAGGGAATAAACTCGACTTCAGTGGGAAGACACAGTTGTGTGTTCAGTTGTGTGTCCATATTGTCCCAAGGAAGAGAGAGGGATTGCTTGTGTTTAGAGAGAAACAATAGAGCTAA
>NW_007871088.1:0-587 GCF_000696425.1 Galeopterus variegatus
TGTGGTTGCCTAAGTAGTCATTGCTCTGGACTTGTAAAGGCCTCCAAACCCAGTTAAGGTGGTAGGAAAAAAGAAAGAAGAGCAACCTAGTAATTTTCAGCAGAGAGTTTAGTCATCAGAAACCTGGGGCGCCTTTAACACAATTACAGGGTTTTTTTTGTTGTTGTTGTTTTTCCTTTTTGTCTCTTTTTTACTGACCGGTAACGGGATCGCAACCCTCGGTGTTGCGCCCGTACCGGGACCGGCAACGGGATCGCAACCCTTGGTGCTGTGCCCACACCGCGCTCAGCCAGTGAGCGGGAACCGGTCTCCACATGGGATCCGAACCCTCATCGGGAGCGCCGCCACGCTCCCAAGTGGCGCACTCTCCAGTGTGCCACCGGGCCGGCCCTAACACAATTACAGGTTAAACTAATTTGATTTATAACAATGAAAGAATCTTCTGCTTATACTTGAGTTACAGCACATCACTTTGTAGATATGCACACAATAGAAAGCCAGGGCAGGTGATATATAGTAGAACAATGCACTGATGTCAAGCAAAGGAAATTCTGCACTTAGATGAAATTTTATCAGCTTATTTGATT
>NW_007871089.1:0-587 GCF_000696425.1 Galeopterus variegatus
GAACAATGACCATAGCAAGTTTAATGCATGAGAATGAGAGGAGATGTTGAAAGGCTGTGGAGAGCAGGCGCACAGTTTAGCAAGCACAGCAAGCTTTGGTCATTTTGTTTAGGGGCAAACATCGAAATACCTCCATGGGATCCCTGGGCATCAACGCATCCCTGCATAATAAATGATACCGTTAAGTCCACAGGCTGGTTAAAAGTGCAGGCTTTGGAATTCAACAGGGCCTGTATCCTGGCTCTGACACTGACCATCTGGGTATCCTTGAGCAATCTGCTTAAACGCTTCGAGCCTCTGTTTCCTCCCAAGAAGTGGGGATCCAAGTAGTTCCTGCTCTTAGCTCTGGGTTAAAGAAGGTTAGGGCTTTAGTAGGGTAAAGCAACAGAGAGGAAGACCCAGAGGAGACGCTGGAGGAAGTGAGTGTGGGGATGGGAACGAAGGCTGGCACAGCTCCGCCATCTCTGCCGAATACCTCCTGGGTGCCAAGCACCATATAAAGGGCTTGACATGTTTTATCTAATATCATCCTCCCAACTTGGTTGTAGTGATTATAAAACTCCCTTTTACAGATAATGGCTCTTACA
>NW_007871090.1:0-587 GCF_000696425.1 Galeopterus variegatus
TCTGTCCTTGACTATTTACATTGCTTCTTTGCTTTTTTATTTTTCATTTAAAATACCCTTTCTACTAAGCAAAGCTTCTGTTCCTGTCTTTGGAAAATGTCCTAGCAGCAGAGAAGTATAGGCATTAACAATTGAACCTTAGTTAAAATTGATTCGGGCGTCACTTTTACTCTGGTGGTATAGCTGGCATGTTGGTTTGTGGTTACTAGTTTTCTACTTCTTGATGATATTCTTTATTCTTTCATTAGAAAAGCAACAAGTCCAAGTTGGTTATATTTGTTTCTTCTAAGCTCTTCCTTATGATATGATATTATTCTCATGTTGTGTTGTAATTGTCAAGCTCAGTTTCCCTTCTCAATCATGTGTCAGTGTCTCTGTGAGACTCTTTCATTCTGTATCCACAAGAGCAATATCTTGGTACTTTATACTGTGTTGTTTTGGTTTTTCATTGGTGTTATATATTGTTTTTCAGTGTTAAATCCAATCAAAGGGAAATTATTTAATATAAATCAAAATAGTATTTCTCTTACACCTGCCATTTTCATTTGTTAACTAAAATGTGTTAATAATTTTTGCAAAATTATGGA
>NW_007871091.1:0-587 GCF_000696425.1 Galeopterus variegatus
AATCAAAACCATTTTGAGATATCATCTCACCCCAGTTAGACTGGTTATTATCAAAAAGAGAATAACAAATGCTGGTGAGGATGTGGAGAATGGAGAATCATCTTACACTGTTGGTGGGACTGTAAACTGGTGCCACAGTTATGGAAAATGGTATGGAAGTTTCTGAAACAACTATAGAATGAACTGCCATATGATCCAGCAGTTCTACTTCTGGATATATACCCAAAAGGAATGGAAATCATCATGTCAGGGGGATACCTGCATTCCCAAGTTTATTGCAGCTCTATTTACAATAGCCAAGAGTTGGAACTAACCTAAATGTCCATCATCAGACAACTGGATAAGGAAAATATGGTATATATACACAATGGAATACTACTCTGCCATTAAAAATAATGAAATACTGCTATTTGCAGCAACATGGAGGAATGTAGAGAAAATTACGTAAAGTGAAATAAGCTAGGCACAGAAAGAGAAATACCACATACCCTCATTTATAAGGAGATTAAAAAAAAAAAAAAAAAACCAAATAAATAAAAAAAGAAGGAAAGATGCAATAATTCCAATAATACATTGAACTTTCCAAA
>NW_007871092.1:0-587 GCF_000696425.1 Galeopterus variegatus
TATGATAATAAGGAAGTAATACTTACAAATGGGGTAAATATTATTTTTACCAAATTTGATATGGAAAAATATTTTCTATCAAAAGAATAGTAAAAATGATAGTTGGGTATAAGTGACTTTAGTGGGTTGTATATACACCCAAATTCATGTTTACCCAAAATGTCAAAATGTGACCTTACTGGAAATAGTCTTTGCAGATGTAGTTAAGATTAAAGGTGAAATCATACTGAATTAGGGTGAATTTAGATCTAAGTGCTCTTATAACAGACAGAACAGTAAAAACAGAGAGGAAAGATTCACGATTGAAGATGGAGGTGGAGGTTAAAGTAATGCAGCTGTAAAACAAGGTGTGCCACGGACTGCAGGGGCCACCAGAAGATAGGAAGAGGCAAGGAAGTATTCTGAAAAAATCTCTGCCCTAGAGACTGAGAGGGAGCATGGCCCTGACCACACCTTTGTTTCAAACTTCTGGCCTCCAAAACTGAGAGAATAAATTGCTGTTGTTTAAAGCCACAAAGTTTGTGGAAGTCTGTTATGGCAGCCCTAGGAAATGAATATAATGACATGGCACAATTTTAGGCATATTT
>NW_007871093.1:0-437 GCF_000696425.1 Galeopterus variegatus
GCACAGAAGCTTACCTTGAATATTTCTTTACTAGACAAAGAGTCACAAGACCTCAAATTGGGCTGATAGAGTTTGAAGCAGAAATCTTGGAGGTGCTAAAAATCAGATCTGGGCTTTGCAGAAAATAATGATAACACAGGAAGTAAAATTTACATTGTAGGTCCTCATTAGCAGCATCTGCTCTTCTAAAATAACCAAATGGAAACATTCTCAGAATGTTAAAGCTAAAATGAGTAGACCCACAAAGGACTGGAAGGGAAATGGACCTTGGACATAGCCTAGCTTAGCCCTGTTTTACTGAGAATGGAGCTGACCCCAGGAGAGATTAAATGGTGGAGACTGGATTTTGACTCAGCTCTGCTAATTTCTCAGTTTGATATGCTTCTGCCCATGCCTCATCTTTGCTGCTTCTCTTTAGAATAGTCAAGAGAGATTCA
>NW_007871093.1:5577-6164 GCF_000696425.1 Galeopterus variegatus
TTTTATATTTTGAAGCATCTTTATTGAATGTTCATTAATGTATTAAAAGTTGAATAAATAATGACATCCATGTTATGGAATTTTCTACAACTGTTTTGTTTTCTGGATTTTGTTTCATTGAAGTATAATTGATTATACGTATATAAACCTGTGTGCAACATTTGATGATCAAATCAATATTATTAGTGTAATCATTATGGTAAATTGTAATTATTCTTTATGTGCCTTACCCAATTTCTATCCAAATTCCCACTCCACCCCTCCCACCTTTGGTAACCATAGATTTTTTCCTCTTCTTCTGTAGTGCCTACTTTCTTTCTTTCCTTCTTTTTTATTTCTTTCCCTCTTTCTTAGCACTCACTTATGAGTTTGATATAATCCCATTTGTTTATTTTTTCTTTTGTTGCTTGTGTTCTTGGGGTCTTATTCCTAAAGTCTTTGCCTAGTCCTACTTACTGAAACATAAGAAAACATATGTTTTCTTTTAGTCGTTTTATGGTTTCAGGTCTTATATTGAAGTCTTTATTCCATTTTGAGTTGATTTTGGTATATGGTGAGAGGTACAGGTCTAGTTTCATTCTTCTGTA
>NW_007871094.1:0-587 GCF_000696425.1 Galeopterus variegatus
ACAACCTGTAACTTAAGGTCCACACAGAGAGCAGTTGGAGGCTTTGTGCTGGCAAAGAAATCGTGCCCACCCCTCAAACTCACAGTCCAGAATCCACTCTCTGGAGACATTTCCATCAGTCCTTTTCGGGGAACAGATTCTCTGCAAACTCCCAGGTCCCATGCTGTGCTTTTTCCCACGTCCACCTCCCAGTAATGGCGGCCAGAGGAAAACCTAGGGGAGCCCAGGACACAGATTCCAGCGTCAAACCTCTGAGGGAGCAATTGCCGATTCTGTCTGATGTGCCCACGTCGGACCCTCCTGAGGTCATTGGAAATAAGAAGGCGGTTGTTGGCCGTGTCAACATCCAAGGTCACCTCCACTGGGAAAAGAAAATCAAGTAGCTTAACAAATGGACAGGATATGGATGAAAGGATATTTTTTATAGTACATGGGAGGTGAGGTTTTAAGATAAACAATGGTAATTGGCTCAAACTTAAGAGACAAGAGGAAGGTATTTCAAAGTTATTGGTCATAATTGACTAAGTGCAGAGAATAAGGGCGGCATGAACGAGCATCTCAAGGCACTGGGTACGTGGTTCAAAGGT
>NW_007871095.1:0-587 GCF_000696425.1 Galeopterus variegatus
ACCTTTTAAACATTGAACAAAATAAACATTGAATAAAAACTTTGAGTCTTAAACTAATTTCATGTGGCTGCTTCCGTAAAATCATTTCAAACTAGTTCACTTGCTCTTTAATACATACTATCATCCTCATCGTTGGGATTCCGAGGAAATAATCCAACCAAGAATATGCTGGAATCAGGTTGGAACAAAAGACCAGCAACAGACTGGACCAATTCAGGAGCTGATAATCATTTAAAGAAGAGTTTTTCAACCTACCAATTATGATACATTAATTAGTTATAAAATAAATCTAATGGGCTATGACCCAGTGATATTTTTTTAAAACTGAATTTGAATGGATGGAATGAAATAGAAAAGACAGAATAGAATATAAAATGTCAGAGTATATGCTACATAGTAAGGTTAAATATTGTTTAATAATGTTTTTGTTTAAGTTTATGTGTGTGTATTTATGCATGTGTGCTGGCTGAAGACAAAATGTATTTCGTACTGTGACTCACAGTAAAAAAAAAAAAAAGGGTGAAAAACTCTGAAATACAGCATGTATGAAATCCATGGAAAAAAACTGAGTCAGATGAGAAATTACA
>NW_007871096.1:0-587 GCF_000696425.1 Galeopterus variegatus
CACATATTTTACACAAATCCTGATAGTTTATTTTGACTCCACAAATATGTATAATCAATTGTGTTTCAATTTTTTAAAAAAGGCCAACCAAAACAAAAATAAGAGCTAGGAGTGGTTTGGGAAAGTGATTAAATCAAGAGTGTTCTGCCTTCATGAATGGATCAGTGCCTTTTACAAGGGCTGGAGAAAACAAGCTTAGGCCCTTTTTGCCTGTCCTCCTTCCACAGCAAGAAGGCCCTCACCAGACACCCAGTGCTGGCGTCTTGATCTTGGACTTCCAAGCCTCCAGGACCATGAGAAAATAAACTTCTGATATTTACAAGTAATCCAGTCTCAGGGTTTTTTTATACATTACAAACAGACTAAGCCAGTGGGATAGAGGCAGAGTATATAAAGTCCATGGACTCTGGAATCCAGGCGTCCCAGAAGGAACTCCATGTGGACATTTGCAGAATGTGCAAAACTAAGCCAGCTGTTGAGCCCGTGTGAGTTTCTGCTCCCTTGATGATTTAAGGATAACACTACATTCCCTGTAGAATCGTGAAGATTACATGAGGTTATTTGTAACAATACAGACATTTTAAATT
>NW_007871097.1:0-587 GCF_000696425.1 Galeopterus variegatus
GCAATCTGTACAATCCACAAAACACCACTAACATTTACTCTACTGTTGTGTTATGTGTCTCATTTTATGTCTAAGTTTTATATCCCAACTAGACTGAAGACTCCTTTAGGAAAGCAACCTTGTCCTACAGTCTTTATGCCCCCAACAATACCTAGCATGATAAACAGCAATACTCACAAACTGTTCTTTAATTATATTTTAATTTGCTCTACAGGTAGACTTGAATTATTTTTAGCATCATTAGGTACTTTTGGTAATTTGAGGATCATGAGATTCTGCACAATCCGAAAAGCCTTTCATCAAACGATGGAATTTATTTTAAGGAAAAGAAAAACAAAGGTGTGTCTGGAGATATTGGCTGAGGGGAAATGGCATTTAAGTTTCATCTACTTGCCCCAATATTGGCAACAAGTTAATATTTAGTTTCTGGAACTCTCATTTCACTTGGGTTCCAATTACTCTTGCTCTCTCATCAAAAATGTGAATTCCCTCGTAGGATCATGCAGACACTTAATATTTACTCATGAATTTCTTAATTGGTTTCCCAAACAGTAGTCACTATATTTGAAAATTGTCATTGCTAAGTC
>NW_007871098.1:0-587 GCF_000696425.1 Galeopterus variegatus
AATAATAATAATAATAATAATAATAATAATAAAGTCTGTACATATTCAGTACAGACACAATTTTTTTTTTCCAGTTGGTTAAATACACAGATGCAGAATCCAGGGATCTGGAGTTCTGATTGTATATATTTCTCTCTCAAAGTTGTTCGGACAACCCTAGAAATTCAAATGTAATTAAAAATCAGTTGAAAGAATAATAGAATATTCTCTCTCTTTCTCTTTTTCTCTATTTTACTGAAAGTAAAAATAACCATAGTGACATGAAGGTATTTATTTTATGGTAGATATGCTCTTTGTACAAAAAACAGAGAACGGGAGAATATATGGTATGTTAAAATCTCTTTCCAAATATTATAATAGTCATCACAGAAAATGAATGATGTGTCTCCTGTCTTACAGATTCATTTGATAGGCAAACATCTGCATTAAATGCAAAACACTTCTGTCATTGATATTCTTACTTACCATTTTCTCCTAAATGACCTTGAAGCTTAATGAAATTCACATGAAAGATTTTACTATGTGTGTTTAAAGAAAGCAGTTAAAAAGATTCAGATAGCTTTATAAAATTTAATTTCATTTTATTT
>NW_007871099.1:0-587 GCF_000696425.1 Galeopterus variegatus
ATTGCCCAGTCTATGGTATTGTTATAGCAACAGAAAATGGACATTAAAAAATTCATGTGTAAATGGGCATATATTAATTTGTCGAAGAGCCAGTTGCTAAACACTACCACATCATGCACTATTCTTTAAGCTTGGCTGTTGTTGGTGAATTTTAAGCTTTTAGTTTTAAGATTTACAAAGTGATACTAATAGTATGCAATGTGCAGAATTTGCTTGGATGTGATTCAAATGGACAAACCAGAAAAATATGTTTTTGAGACAGGAAAATTTGAACACAAACTGTTAAGATAATTTTTAAGAATTATTTTGTTGGTGTGATAGTCTTCATCAATTAGAAATAAATCTTGTAGTATCTATGGATGAAATATGCTACCCAGTGTTTTCTTTCTTTTTTTTTTTGGCAGCTGGCCTATACAGGGATCCAAACCTTTGACTTTGGTTTTATCAGCACCACTCTCTAATCAAGTGAGCTAACTGGCCAGCCCTTAGGGTTTTCTTTAAAGTACTCAAAAAGTGAGGGGGAGATAAAACAAGGGGTTATTACACTATTCTACTTTTGTGTGTTTCAAATAAAGTTTACTTTTAAA
>NW_007871100.1:0-587 GCF_000696425.1 Galeopterus variegatus
TCTCCAGGCTGGTAAGGGTCTAAAGTTACCTGTGGTGGTTAATCTTTATTCTCCCAGTTGGCGTTGGGGGGGAGGGGGGCAGATACTTTTTGTCCTTGTAAATCTATTTCCTACTTTTAATCAAAGAAAGGAAGGGCAGAGAGCTTTCCTGCATCTGCTTCTTCTTAACCACCTTCAGCTAGACAATCCTTCATATTTTGGGGTGGCATATTTTGGTTGCCCACAAAAGCCATGCTCATGACTATCAAGAATTGCTCTTGATCCTTTGGTGCCAGTGGAATAGAAAAGATGGTGTTGGCAATGTCCAAAACAGTATACCAAGTACCATCGGACTACAATAGATTCCAGTCGCAATCACTGTGTCTAGAACAGCTGAGTCTATAGGAGAAACAACTGAATTCAATTGGTCGTCATCTTACAGCTCCCTTTAACTCTCTTTTATGCAGGGCTGTGGTATTAACATACTTCATCTGCTACTTTTATGTTCTGGTAAATCAAACTAAAATTTGGCCTGAGAAAGCCTCCGTACTTGTATACTTGAGCTCTTACATATGGACTGTAACCTTAGTACATAAACAAATTGAAAA
>NW_007871101.1:0-587 GCF_000696425.1 Galeopterus variegatus
AATAAATGAATTATAAGCTAAGTCTTTCTGTCTTCAAATCTGGACTTGCCTTAGCCTAAAGGGGAGTTAAGAGTCTTTTCTGATGAAAAACAGAAGAGCAGTAAGGAACTGGCCATCCCCAAGCCAACCCTAAACAGATCTTTGTTTTCTGAATTCTAGGCTCATAGATATTATGGTAGCTTGTTTCAGATGGGAAAACACAAAGACTGCAGTTTCATGGTTGAGGAAGAGAAGTAGTTTCATTCCCATAAGGTCAGATTCACAAATATTGTTTCATAGTTTATCTAGATGTCTGTCAAGAGCTGTGAAGGGCCTATTTGCAAGATAACAAGTTAGCCTGTCACAGTTTTATAGATGGATGCTAAATAACAAATGCCTACTAAGGATAATAACACAGAATAATAAGCAAGTTCATAGATACTTCGCAGTTCTGTTCATACTTCAATTCTGAAGCAAAATTATTTAATGACCTCATTAAATATTGACCGAGATGTTATAAAAGTGTAAAGCTTTGTTATCGGTACTTCATTAATAACAAAGAGAAGTAATTTGAACATTAAATAATATATATTTTCTATTTTTAGTAG
>NW_007871102.1:0-587 GCF_000696425.1 Galeopterus variegatus
GGAAGCCATGAATTTTTCACTTATTTCCTAATGTAACCTCTTCCAGACACTTGGTAATGAGGAAATAAAAATTAATTTTTGCAAAAGCATCTCAATATTTATTCCCGTTGTCCATAATTAATGTTCTTTACTTACATCAAATACGTCAAGTGTCATATTGGTGACCTGGTTTAGATGTGCTCACTTTTCATCCCTGGCAAAATGACCAGCTTTTGCAAAAATGGGAAAAAATGTTTGACATAAATTACAATCTAGTCAATTAAGTGACTAACTTTTCCAAACACTCTAATTGATTTTATCTTGGAGTTATCAAATCTTTTTTTAAAATATCAAACTAATAAGAAATATACTTTATATAATAGCATGTACATAAAAGGGTACTGCAAATAGTTTGTAGAAAAATAACATTAAAAGATAATAAAAATTCTTCCATGAACTTTT
Organism: Galeopterus variegatus; assembly: GCF_000696425.1. Classification (NCBI taxonomy): domain Eukaryota; kingdom Metazoa; phylum Chordata; class Mammalia; order Dermoptera; family Cynocephalidae; genus Galeopterus; species Galeopterus variegatus. Next base: position 442 of record NW_007871102.1, read on the forward strand.
AGAAGTGTCTTCATATAATAAATAAAACTTGAGGAAATACTATTTAGCCTTGTTTCAGAAGATGTCACCTAGAATGTTTTATTCCAAGGTCCATTATATTCTATTCCACTTCATTTTTAAAATGCTTACCTTGATCCTAATTTTGA
>NW_007871103.1:0-587 GCF_000696425.1 Galeopterus variegatus
GTAAGCAAAGGACAACAAATTGGTTCCAGTGCAGAGTTTGAGTGGTGGGGGTAACTAATAATCCAACACAGAACTGAAAGAAAAAACAAAAAATCCACAGATCAGAGACAAAGTTCTGATATCAACCAGTAAAGATCTAATACCACCAAAGAACACCTGTAAAACCTAGGAGGACCAAAGCCCCCAGGGCTCCCAAGCCAGGGTGGGGGGAGGGCTGAGGGCCTCAACCATGTCCCCCTGACATCCACATCCAGCCCAGTGACAACCACCAGGCTGCCACCAGAAGTCTGCCCTGAAGTCTGCATCCAGCCCGGCGATGACCGCCAGGCTGCCACTGGAAGCCCCCAGTCTCCCCTGCTGGAATGAGGGGGGTGCCATGGGCCTCAACCACACCCCCTCTTCCTCTTCCTCCCACCCTATCTCCTTCCCCATTCCCCTCTCCCCACCCCCAACAGCTCCACAAGAACATATTAGAATGTAAAATAATAATAATAAATAAATAAAATCATTTTAGACAAAAAAAAATTTTTAACTAAAAAATTTTCCTAGAGCCCATGTGGTTTTATGTCTCAACATGGCTTCAGTCC
>NW_007871104.1:0-587 GCF_000696425.1 Galeopterus variegatus
TCATTCTTGTGAGACCCAGAGCAGAGAATCCAGACTTCTCATCTTCAGAAATGGTGAAATAATAAAAGGCAGCTGTTTTAAGTGCCTAAGTTTATGGTAATCTGTCACACAGCAAGAAAACTATGATTATGCTATATTTTGGGATTTAACTTATCAATTATTAAGGGAGGTATGTTAAGATTTCACATTATGATTATGCTTATTAATTTCTTTTTTTTAAATTAATGTTTACTTGTACATATTTGTGGGGTACAGTGTGTTGTTTCAATACATGCATATATTGCACAATGATTCACCTAAAGTAGATAGATAGCATAGTACCCATTAGTCCACCACTTCTCCTCCCACCCACCCTTCTCCCCTCTTGGCCTCTGGTAACAATTATTCTACTGTCTACTTCTATGAGAACCACTTTTTAAAAAAAATTCTGTTAATGAGTGAGATCATGCAGTATTTGACTTTCTGTGCCTGACTTCATTTAAGTGATGGTTTCCATTTCCATCCATGTTGCTGTAAATGATAGGACATCATTTATTTTTATAACTGAATAGTATTCCCTTGTATACACACACAACCGTATTTTTTAT
>NW_007871105.1:0-587 GCF_000696425.1 Galeopterus variegatus
GAACCTTTCAATTACCATTAAATAGAGTGGTAAAATTTTGAAATATAGAATGATATTTTTTCAATGCATTTTTTTTTTTTTTTGTAGCAGGAAGTCTTTCAATGAGAAAGTGTAATTATTTCATGTTTCCCCCCCACCCCAGCCATGTAATATACTTGAGGTTAATTTAATGGGTGTTTTATTGGAAAGGGGACAAATAGTGTTTTATTCAACATACTGAAAGGATTTCTAAAAGTGAGATTATCTAGCAGTAGATCCCAAAGCTTTCCATTTTCCTTCCTGAGGGCTCCTGCAGTTTCTTTTTTTATTTTTCTTTATTGTACACACTCAAGGTGTGCAACATGATGATTTGATATACTTAGACATAGTAGAAATGATTACCACAATCAAGCCAATTAACATGCCCATCATCTCACTTAGTTACCACCCCTACTCCCACCTTTTTTTGTGGTAAGAGCACCTAAAATCTACTCTCCTTCAACTTCCTTTCCCTCTATTCCTAACTGCAGCACTCCCCCAAAGGGCAGGAAATCTTGGATTAGAGGGAAGAGCCAGGCTGGCGGCCTTTCTCTTCTAGCTCAGGGAGG
>NW_007871106.1:0-587 GCF_000696425.1 Galeopterus variegatus
TTTCGCTTAACATAATTTTCTCCAACCTCATCCATGTTACTGCAAATGGCAGAATTTCATTTTCTTTTATGGCTGAGTTGTATTCCACTGTGTATATATACCACAATTTCTTTATCCTAAATGAAGGACATTTAGGTTGGCTCCTACTCTTGCATATTGTGAATAGAGCTGCAATAAACACGAGAGTGCAGGTATCCCCTTCAATTTGTTGATTTACATTCCTTTGGATATACGCCCATTAGTGGGATTGCCGGATCATATGATAGTTCTATCTGTAGTTGTTTGAGAAACCTCCATACTGTTTTCTTTAGTGGCTGTAATTTACAGTCCCACCAACAGTGCAGGAGGGTTCCCCTTTCTCTGTGTCCTCACCAACATTTGTTGTATTCTGTTTTTTTGATAGTAGCTATTCTAACCTGGGGTGAGATGATATCTCATTGTGGTTTAGATTTGCATTTCTCTGATGATTAGTGATGTTTAGCATTTTTTCATTTACTTATTGGCCATTTGCATGTCTTCTTTTAAAAAATGTCTATTCAGTTCCTTTGCCCATTTTTAATAGGATTATTATTATTATTATTATTATT
>NW_007871107.1:0-587 GCF_000696425.1 Galeopterus variegatus
ACTTGCAAGTGCAGGGTTTTTTTGTGGATTGATGAAAATGTTCTAAAATTAATCTCTGCACCGGCCAGTTACCATAATTAAATACATAAATATTAAAAATAAATTGATAGCAGTAATGGTCACAGAACTATATGAAGATAGTAAAAACCATTGAGTTGTACACTTTAAATGGGTGAACTGTATGGTATGTGAATTATATCTCAATAAAGTTGTTTAAAACTATAGCCATAATATTATTAGCACACCTAAAAATTAATAATTTCATAAAATCAAATAAATATCTAGCCAGTATTTAAATTACCAATTGTCTTGTAAATGTCATCTTCTGTTTGTTTATGCAAATCTGGATCCAGATATAGTCGATATAATTATACATCTCTTTAATTTGTTTTGTGAAAGGCAGGTCAAGCGAGGTGTTTATATACAATAAAATTCACTCCTTTTAAGCATATAGTTTTATGAGTTTTGACAATGCATAGTTGCATAATCACCACAATAATCAAGATATAAAACATTTACATCACCGCCAAAAGTTCCCTCATGCCCTTTTTAGTTAAGCTGCATCCCCCAATCCTAGGCCACTAATC
>NW_007871108.1:0-587 GCF_000696425.1 Galeopterus variegatus
GTGTATACGTACTTATTTCTTTTGCACTTGGATTGAGAGAGGTGTATTAAAATCCTATTATTAAAGAAATTTTATATCTTATATAACCTGTAACTTCTGCTTATGAAAGTTGCTGTCTCGTTAGTTGGTATATAGATATTTATTTATTTATTTATTTTTGTGACCAGTAAGGGGATTGTAACCCTTGGCTTGGTGTCACCCGCACCGTGCTCAGCCAGTGAGCGCACCGGCCATCCCTATATAGGATTCGAACCTGCGGCCTCGGCGCTCCCAGCACTGCTGCACTCCTAGCACTGCACTCTCCCGAGTGAGCCATGGGTTCGGCCTGATATATAGATATTTATAATTGTTATATGTTTATTGTGAATTGTAAGCTTTAGTACTTACATGCTCAAGATCATGGCCCCTGCTTCTATTTTTATTTGCATTTACCTTGTATGTATTTCTCCATAATTAAATATTTTATTTAAGTTTATCATATATACAAACAAGTATATATATGATAATACAATCAACCAACCAATATAATAAAAACTGTACAGCTTTAGAGAATTTCCACCGGGGCCCACCCATGTAAGCAGCACCCA
>NW_007871109.1:0-587 GCF_000696425.1 Galeopterus variegatus
GGGTTCCTACTGCCTATGGTTCCTCAAGCCCCCTTCACATGAAGGTTAGCTTCTATTCTTCTAGAGGTAATGGAAATCACAGGACTTTGAGTGACATGAATGAAGCTGACTCATGCAGTCACAGGTACTGGCTGTTACAATAGTTGAGGTGAGGACCTAAGTTAAGATAGAGACTGCAAGGATGGAAGGATAGAGCGTAACAAAGATATAATTAACTGAAAGCCATGGCAAACAAATGAGTTCTGAGAGGCAAGGGAGAGACATGAGTGGAAAAATAACTGCAAGGCTTCCAGTTTGGGTACCTGGAGGGTCATTTTCAACTACTTATCTTGTTTTCCTAGTCATCATTAAAAAATTGATTAATGTATAGCCATTTTCAAAAGAAGAAGAGATTATTCAGTGTTTGCAGATAAATTTAGCAGGTCAATTCCACGATTTTCTTCTCTGGAAGGATAAAGATGAAAGGGGGAGCTTGCAAAATCATAATATGAAGTGTCACATTTTGGGATTTATTATTATTTTCTGACCTAATCTACAAATGTAAATACATCTCTCTAAAGTTTCTGTTACATGGTATCATCTCAGTC
>NW_007871110.1:0-587 GCF_000696425.1 Galeopterus variegatus
TATGATAATAAGGAAGTAATACTTACAAATGGGGTAAATATTATTTTTACCAAATTTGATACGGAAAAATACTTTCTATCAAAAGAATAGTAAAAATGATAGTTGGGTATAAGTGACTTTAGTGGGTTGTATATACACCCAAATTCATGTTTACCCAAAACGTCAAAATGTGACCTTACTGGAAATAGTCTTTGCAGATGTAGTTAAGGTTAAAGGTGAAATCATACTGAATTAGGGTGAATTTAGATCTAAGTGCTCTTATAACAGACAGAACAGTAAAAACAGAGAGGAAAGATTCACGATTGAAGATGGAGGTGGAGGTTAAAGTAATGCAGCTGTAAAACAAGGTGTGCCACGGACTGCAGGGGCCACCAGAAGATAGGAAGAGGCAAGGAAGTATTCTGAAAAAATCTCTGCCCTAGAGACTGAGAGGGAGCATGGCCCTGACCACACCTTTATTTCAAACTTCTGGCCTCCAAAACTGAGAGAATAAATTGCTGTTGTTTAAAGCCACAAAGTTTGTGGCAGTCTGTTATGGCAGCCCTAGGAAATGAATATAATGACATGGCACAATTTTAGGCATATTT
>NW_007871111.1:0-587 GCF_000696425.1 Galeopterus variegatus
TTCTCCTTTAAAGTGAAACTTAACCAGAAACATATAAGAAAGGAAATTCTGGAAAATGTAGTTCAGCCTAGCCAAGTAGACCTATTATAAAGCCATCACAGCCTCTAATATTCCCATTTAGTAGCTAAGGAAAGAGAATCTCCAGAGAGTATGTGGGACATGACCAATATCTCATAGCTAGTAATTGGTAGAATTGAAACTCGGATCAAGTGTTCTGATTTCTGCCCTATGTGATTCTCATTCTGCATGTCGTAAATGAGTGCTTCACATCTTTTTTACCTGTGTTTGCTTCTCATGAAGCTGGAGAGAGACATCATGAATGGGAGCAGGGAAGGGTCATCGAGGGGCATGTGGCATTTAGAGGAAGGCCTGCCCAGGTGAAGACTGCGAAAGCAGGTGTCTAAGGGACAGCCGGAGGTCAGTAGGTCTCCGAGGAATGACAGATACATGAAGAATACACCTCTTGGTTTGGTCCCTGTGTCTCACCATTGCATGTGATTGCTTTGAAGTCTGCTAAACTTGTGAATCAGGTGGACACTGGAAGGTAAAATGCAGCAGGATGAATCAAGCAGGCAGAGGTAGGGCAG
>NW_007871112.1:0-587 GCF_000696425.1 Galeopterus variegatus
ATTATACATAAATAAAAATTAAAAATTGAATTACGATAAATTTTTAAAATACCCACAGGAAGGCAGACAAGGATAATGAAGAAATAAAAAGAGAGAAAACAAACAGAAAAAAAGTTATAGCGCACTTAAATCTTAACATAAAGATAATAACATTAAATGAAAATGACCTATACAATTGTATAACAACTAAAAGATAAATATCGGCGGAGTTAATTAACAAAAAAATGACAACTATTTTCTGTCTACAACAAACTTGCTTTAAATATAATGACATAAGCAGATTGAGAGTAAAGGATAAGAAAGATATACCAAAAATAATCAAATAAAGCAGGAATCGCAATAAGAGTATTACATAAAGCAGAATTCAGAGCAAAGAAAATTATCAGAGACAAAGATGGACATTACATTATATAATAACAAATGGCCAGTTCAACAACAAGATCTAGAAATCCTGAATATGTATGCACTCCAAACAGAGCTACAAAGAATGAGAAGCAAAACTGATACTCTTGAAAGAATAAATAGATGAATTCACAATGATAGTTGGAGAATACAACCACTGTCTCCCAACAGTTGACAGAAAAATT
>NW_007871113.1:0-587 GCF_000696425.1 Galeopterus variegatus
TGAAATAGAATACACATGAAGCTTATTTGCTACTTCATACCAGCAGTTCTCAAAATTGTGACCTAGAGACCCCATGGAGTTCCCAAGACCCTTTCAGGGGGTTCATGGGGTCAAAATTATGCATGTACAAAAAATCTGCTCAAAATGCAGGATAGACCAACAAATTTTAATGTAACAGAGTACAAAACATTCATTGATATGATTTCAGCTTCTGCATTGTGACTAACCTTTAAGAAACTATCACTTTCAAGTGGTAAAGTTTAAATATAGTATCACAAAAGAATATCATCAATTATCTGAAAAAGCTATTAAAATACTCTTCCATTTTCCTTCATATCTGTATGAACCTGAAATTTTTTCATATATTTCAATGAAAATAACATATTGCAACAAATTAAAGTCTGAAGAAAACACGTGAATCCAGTTGTCTTCTGTTGGGCCAGACATTAAAGAGATTTGTAAAAATGTGGAACCTTCTCAATGCATTTTTGTTCTGGAAAATGTAGTTATTTTTCATAAAAATATGTCACTTATATTAAAATGTAATAGGTTTATTATGGCTACTTTAAAATTAATAAATAAATATT
>NW_007871114.1:0-587 GCF_000696425.1 Galeopterus variegatus
GTGTATTTCAAAATTGCTAAAACAATAAATTTTAAACATTCTTATCACACACACACACACACACACACACACACACACAGAAATGATAGGTAGGTGAGGTGATGGATATGTTAATAAGCTTGATTTACTCTTTCTACAATGTATACATATATCAAAATATCACATCGTACCCCATAAATATATGCAATTGTTATTTATCAATTTAAAACTTTCAAAAAGAAGAAATACAAGCTTCTCCCAATAGGAAAGATAATACTGGGAAAACGAGAGAATGAAAGAATTGTTTTATCTATTTTCATGAGACAGTTTTATGCACTGAACAGAAAAGGAAGCTGTCAGCATCCAGAGCACATAACTGTTTTCTGGGTAGATGTTGCTTGTGCGGTGAGATCCCCCTAACACCACTTGAAGCCTCCAGTTCACCAGTGAGGACGTCAGGAAACGGAGAGGAACTTGCTGAGGGTCACACAGCCCTATAAGGCAGAGCTAAGATCCAGACACAGATATCTCTGGCTTTAAAGCACATGCTATCTGGTCTTTCTTGGCTGAACAAGTACAGTATTATTCTGTAATAATTATGAGAGAAC
>NW_007871115.1:0-587 GCF_000696425.1 Galeopterus variegatus
TGGTTAGGAACGTGCCCAGGGCCAAGGACATCACTACAGAACAGCAGGGGGTCACTCAACTTAGAAAATCTCCTGTCGCTGGGCCGGCCCGGTGGCGCACTGGAGAGTGCGCCGCTTGGGAGCACGGTGGCGCTCCCGCCGAGGGTTCGGATCCCATGTGGAGACCGGTTCCCGCTCACTGGCTGAGCGCAGTGCGGGTGCAACACCGAGGGTTGCAATCCCATTGCTGGTCCCCAGTACGGGCGCGACACCGAGGGTTGCAATCCGTTACCAGTCAGTAAAAAAGACAAAAAAAAAGAAAGAAAATCTCCTGTCGCCTACAATATCCTGATGCTGAAATGATGTACCCACGTTCGTAGGACAAAGTCCAAATGTCTTACCGGGACCTGCAGGATCTCCGTAACCACCCCTCCAAAGTACTCTCTTAACCTGCAGGATCTCTGTAACCACCCCTTCAAAGTACTCTCTTGCTCATTCCTCAGGGTTCAGCCTAACATCGCCTCCTCAGGGAAGCCTTCCTTGACTACCACCACCACCTTTAGGCCATTTCCCAGCTTCGCCCTGCTTTTATAGCACTTACCATAGCA
>NW_007871116.1:0-587 GCF_000696425.1 Galeopterus variegatus
CGTGGCTCACTCGGTAGAGTGCGGTGCTGATAACACCAAGGCCACGGGTTCGGATCCTAAAAAAAAAATAAATAAATAAATAGCAACATCACCAATGAAAAGCACAAAAATGTGAAAAAGCACTAAATAGACTGTGAAAAGGACACTTGTTTACAGTATGGGAGCTGAAACCAGAAGGCAACAATGATTTGTTTGACCTCAGTTGGGAACATGTGCATTGGGCAACTCAAATTGTTTGAGGTGCTTGTCTGTGAATGACTGTGAAAGACTGCATGCCTTGATTTTGGGGTTGCAAATATGTTTTAGTGAGTACGTGAATTTGCAAATACAGAATCTGTGAATAATGAGGATTGGCTATATTTATACTTTTGCCTTTTTTTTAGCAGTATGATACTTTTTTTTTTTTTTTTTTGTGGCTGGCCAGTAAGGGGATTGAAACCTCTGATGTTGGTGTTTTAAGGCTGCACTCTAAACAACTAAGCTAACCAGCCAGCCCTATTTTTTTAAATAAACCTTAAAAATTTAACATGCATATTAGTTAGGTTCTGCTGTTTAATAAGCCACCCCAAAACTGTCATTTAAAACAC
>NW_007871117.1:0-587 GCF_000696425.1 Galeopterus variegatus
GTGGAGAGAGACATCCTCTTCTTTTCTTTACCTCTCCTGGTGACTCTCCTTGTGTCAATACCTCCAGTCATTGGTGGACCATCTTTGTGGTGGTTGTGGCATCTAGCTGCTTTCACGGCAGCCATGGTTATTGTGGTGGCTTTGGTGGGCCACCCACATGGAGATGATGTTTATGGCATGCTCCTTGGCACTGGCAGTGTGCCTAATTATGGGGTGTGTCTGGTCTCTGGCTCCATGGCCCCGAGGTGCTGGCGTGTCGTGCCTGGTTGTGGGAAAGGGTTCCGGTCCCCAGGAAGGCCCTGAGTTGCTGGCACGGTGTGCCTGGTTGGGGGAAGGGGGTCCAGTCCCCTTCTCCATGCCTTAGGTCCCCAGGTGGGCCCCAAGGTGCTGCCGTGGTGTGTCTGGTTGTGGGAAGGGGTCCAGTCCCCTTCTCCATACCTCGGGTCTCCAGGCAGTCCCTGAGGTGGTGGCGTGGTGTGCCTAGTTGTGGGAGGTGGGATCTGGTCCCCGGCTCCAGACCTTCGGTCACTGGGCAGGCCCTGAGGTGCTGGCACTGTGTGCCTGGTTTTGGGATGGGGGTACAGTCC
>NW_007871118.1:0-587 GCF_000696425.1 Galeopterus variegatus
AAAGCAGAGGCCTAGAAATATCTGACTCCACGGCCACCAATGCCTGGCGTCATGTGGTGCAAGTAGCCCCTTGGGCACCTTCGTCCAACTTATTCTCGTATGAGACTTGGGACCGGGTTCAGACCCTGGCCAGAAAGAACGAGATTAGTCATGGGCTAGGTCCCCCCTTAGGGTTCTACCCAACCGTCTCTGCCCTAAAGCTTTGCTTCCGTCCCGAGCATCAAGAAGGGGCAGAAAGGGATTGGGCACAGTTCGATGCAGAGAGAAAAAAGGAAACAAAGCTGCCAATGCAAGGCCCTGAGCCACTGAGTGATACCTATGCCCCTACCCTGTACCCTCCTCTCCCGGCATATTCACCCCGCCAAAGTTTAGCCAAAGGAGAGAAAGCGGCACCGGAAGAAGTGGAGGAGGCTAGTCCACCTTTAAAAACATCCCCGGCAGAGCTGCAGGTTTTCCCTGTCATGGCTCGCTGGGAACCCCCAGCCGTCTGCAGCCCGTGGGGGGAAGCGGCCACTCAGGCCTATCTGGTCAATGTTGTAAAAGAACTAAAAAAGGCTGTTGCCGAGGCCGGGACTTTATCCTCAGCC
>NW_007871119.1:0-587 GCF_000696425.1 Galeopterus variegatus
AAAACTAGTTTTAAACGTGTCACTTGCTTTTTAGAGTGATATTAAAATGGTTATAATCTGGTCACTGCATGATAGAATTTCTACAAAACATTAATATTTATCTTCTGTGTCACCACCTAAGACTCATACCACTGTGTCTATAATTCTTGCCATGGACTGCATTAGTAAAACAGTAATAAAAGTGACAGAGTAGTTCATTATTTTATATCCTGTGGCTGGTTATGGTCATCTGGCTAAAGTCTATTCCATATTAATCCCTTGAGTCAACAGTCAGGAACATTCAATGATGTACTTGAAATATTTTTAACATGTGGTATTTAGAATGTTTAGAATGTCAAAGGATCCTTTGTAGTGATCTTCCCCTTGGGTAGTTCAAAAGATATTTTTAAAGTTATTTTTCAAAGAGCATGGTATTTGAAGACTTTTCAAGTATATAAATCTTGTAGAGTACTTTGGGAAAAAAAAGCACACTTAGTTCTAGAAAAGAAAAGTCACATGATATACTGAAGGGATATATTACTCAAATAATCTATGAAAAAAATTCAAGAAAACAGAATAGTTGTTCATTTTTGGTTAAGAAAAGGAAA
>NW_007871120.1:0-587 GCF_000696425.1 Galeopterus variegatus
CAATTCCTTGAAGCTGATATGACAAGGGAACAGATATGAGGTTGTTGGGAGGGAGGGGGAGATGGAGGAAAGAGGGAGGTTTTGGTAATGGGCCACAATAATCAACCACATTGCATATTGACAAAATAAAATAAAATAAAATAAATAATAAATAAATAAATAAAATGAATTTGCTTTTAAATAATCAGAATATACAAAAATTTATTGTAGAAAATTTGCTTTTAAGTATTTGAGCTAAGACATTAAGTCTAGGCAATTACAAGTATTTGAATCATTTATAGAAAGGAAAACATTTGAGGTGAACTATCCAGATAAGAGTATTAATAGGTTTTTACACTATGTTTTATTTTATTTTATTTTATTATTATTATTTCTTTTGTCCTTTTTGAGACCGGCTGCACCGTGCTCAGCCAGTGAGCGCTGTGAGCGCACCAGTCATCCCTATATAGGATCCAAACCCACGGCGGGAGCGCTGCTGCGCTCCCAACGCCGCACTCTCCCGAGTGTGTCCCGGGCTCAGCCCTTAACATTATGTTTTAAATGAACCTTAAATCTGCCCCAAACATAAATCATTTGGGGCATCCTGA
>NW_007871121.1:0-587 GCF_000696425.1 Galeopterus variegatus
TCAGCTTGTCTGTTGCTACAAAAGAACCATGCTGAGATTTTGAATCTATAGATCAGTTTTGGAAGAACTGACATCTTAACAGTATTGAGGTTTCCCAACTGTGAACATGGTATGTCTCTGAAGTGCAGAAAAGAATATACAAAGGAGTTGGTGAGAAGGTCTGCCATACTTGTAATTGGAGTTCTGGGAGAGGACATAGAAAACTGTAAAAGCAAACAAACAGATTAAAAAGTCCCTAATATTTGAAGAGCTTATAGCTAAGAATTTTCCAAAACTGATGAAAGACTTTTAGAGCTCTGGTAATGTTTGGTTTTTTGATCTGGGTGATGGTTTCCTGAGTGGGTTTAATTTTGTGAGAATTTGTTGAATGCCACACTTGTGATTTGTATACATTTCTAGTACATATGTTATATTGCAATAAAAAATTTGTTAAAAATCTAAGTGAAGTAGCCATATACAGAAACCTATAAATGATGAGAAAAATGCAAATAGGAACTGAGTTTCAATAATATTCTCTGGTATTGGTTTATTGATCTTGAAGTGATAGATCTTTTACAAAGCTATTAAGAGAAATTAAGAAAATTTAC
>NW_007871122.1:0-587 GCF_000696425.1 Galeopterus variegatus
TAATGGAATGGCCCTGACTAAATGTCAGAGTCCTCATTCCTCTTAGTTGAACTACAGATGTTTAGCTAGCTAATAACCAGCTACCAAACACGTACCATAGCTAGTTGTTTGACTTCTACAAAGATAAAATCTTGAAAATTTAAACAGTGGTTTAGGATCTGGCCCAATCTCTAATGAGAGAAGTGTACCTGGCTCTTAATATTTTTTCTAAGACCTGACGGAAGTGCCACATTAGCTCAGCCATGTCTAAGTTATCTTGTCAGGATTTCACATAGACAGTTGAAACCTTTCAACATTGTTGCTTGTAAAATTTCAACCAGGTTGATAAATCTGTTTATTTTCCTCCAAGTGTGCCCTGGTTTTCATTAACACAGACAGATTATAAGTGTGCTAGTGATTGGCAACACCCCATCTGATTCTCTATCTTCATTCTCTCTCTGCCAAGATATTTGTGTTGTGAATTTTCAACATTTGTTTTTCTACCACCTGAAAGCTAACCACGGGACCTGGCCTGAAGGAAGTTTGGGCAAATTTTTTCTAATGCACTTACTTGGATAGCTGAAAATGACCTCAAAGAATGATTAATG
>NW_007871123.1:0-587 GCF_000696425.1 Galeopterus variegatus
CACATAGTTAAAATCTCATATATATTTGGTTTTATGTCTGGAATTTCTATGATATTTCATTAGTTAGTCTATATGTGCAACAGTGTTACACTGTTGTAATTAGTGTAGCTCTACAATATGTTTTAATATCTAATGAGACTTTCTCTCCCAAAGCAAACAATGTTCTAGATATTGTTGTTTGTTTATTTTTTTCATATAAAATTTTTCCAGTAAGAAAACAATGGATGAAATTTGTATTGATATCATATTGAGTTTATAGAATAAACAACTCAATATAAATTATCATTATTTTATGAGTTCTTCTAAGAATACAGTATTTCTTTTAATTTGTTTATATTTGGGGTCTGCTGGTAGTTTCCTTCATTTTCTCAAGTGGAATTAATGCTTTTCCATGTATGTTTTCAGATCACTTCATTTAGACCCTTTCTCTACTATAGCCTATACCACCTTCCATTACAGTTTATATTGTTTATTGTTTATTTTTTTTACCTTTTTATGTAACACCTTTGTATTCTGGAGGTCCAACCCACAGTTGATGCTCAAATATCTGCTGTTTGCTTAACTGGCTTAAGGCAGTAACTCTGGCC
>NW_007871124.1:0-587 GCF_000696425.1 Galeopterus variegatus
ATAGCCTTCAGGGATTGTCTCATTTGTGGAGATTAGCCTCCCTCAAGGTCACAGTCTTTGCTCCTGGCCATATCCAGTGACTAAAGATGTGAAAAGTAAAGATCTGGCTCCTCAGCCCAACTTGGGAAAACTCTGAAGGACCATTGTCACTCCAAAGCTTCCTTTAAGAAAGCCAAGGCTGCTGCTGGGCCTGCGTCACAGCTTCTTTCCCTACTGTCCTCTACTGCTTCTTTCCCCTCCCTTCAGCAGGAGGTGATACCAAGAGCACTTCCCAGTAGACATCCCGTACACTCATCTCCACCTCAGAGTCTGCTTCCTGGAGAACATAATCTGAGATATAACTATTTCAATTTAAAAAAACCATTTTAAATAGACTTTATTTTTTAGAGAAGTTTTAAGTTCACAGCAAAAGTGAGCAGAAGATACAGAGCTCTCCCCTATACACCCCGCCCCACACACCCACAGACTTCCCCACTATCAAAATCCTACACCGGAGTGGCACATCTGTTGTCATTGATGAACCTATATTGACTCATTATTATCAAAGTCCACAGTTTTCGTTGGAATTCTCTCTTGGTGTATGCTAT
>NW_007871125.1:0-587 GCF_000696425.1 Galeopterus variegatus
GCTTTGTCTTCAGGACATAAGCACCCCAAGTTCTTTAACATCAAGGTTTTTATACCGTTTTCTTAGACAGATTTTCATAACAGGGCCAGCTGTTAATTAGCTGAGGTACCTTAAGATTTATGGTCAGGCTCAACAGGCTAGCACCCCAATAAGGGCACCCCAATAAGGGATGGCACATTTTTTTAATCGTTTATCTTCCCTGGGTTCTGCCAGGTGTCCTGAAGATAAGGGGGCTGGTTAGTTCTTGGGACCAACTGGTTCTGGGTTTGCCTTGACCTCTGCCTGACCTCTTAGAAGCTGCTTTACTTAAAATGCCTTTAGATACATTTTCCCGTTGTTAGCAAGCATTTGTGCAGGTTAAAGTTATACAAGCAAATTGTGCAGGTTAGAATTATACCTTTCTCTACATATGCACAAACATTTAAGGGATCTACATGTCCTTTATACTGAATTTTATCCTGTAATCTGAAAGTTAGCATTAAGATTATCATACTTATAGGCTAAGTAGGATTATAAAATTCTTTTTTCTTTTCAAAAGTTCATGAGCACATAACAAATTGGAACTACTTTGACAAGCCAAGTGTCCC
>NW_007871126.1:0-587 GCF_000696425.1 Galeopterus variegatus
GGACACATCCTGACACAAAGTGCACAAATTTCCACTCATCAAACAGCAATCATTTTTAAGAGCTGCAAGATAAGAAGATTATTTGTTGATTTTTCTTTCTTTCTTTCTTTCTTTTTTTTTTTTTTTTGGCAAAAGGTGTTACAAAAAGAGCTTACCCTAAAACTGAAAGGATTAATTCTGTGTTACCCTAATTTCGTAGGTTTTAGCTCTTGTCTGTGGTCAGTTTTCAAGCATTCCCTCCTCCCTTCCCCTTTCATTTATAAAGAAACCTCCTACATGGTGCTATTAAAATAAAAACTTACTCATATGCTTAGTCAATGCTGAGCAGAATCTCTTTCATAGGTTCCCTATGAATGAGTTCTGAAGTAACAGGTTTAGAAAATGAAACTGCTCGAAAAGAATATGAAAATGATCCGAAGAGGTACCAGAAAATACTTTGAGTGTGTGCGCGTGTGCGTGTGCACGCATGCGGGGGTGGGGGGAGTATCAGCTCGTGGGAGTGTTCCTAGCCCTCCAGATTATGACGGCAAATGAGCAATCTCAAGAGTTGAGATGAGAATAAATGATCCAAGTTTGAAATGGGAGCT
>NW_007871127.1:0-587 GCF_000696425.1 Galeopterus variegatus
TTTGTATCCTGCTACTTTGCTGAAATCATTTATCAACTGCAAGAGTTTTTTTGTAGAGGCTATAGGCTGTTTGATATATAGGATCATGTCATCTACAAACAGGGATAGTTGGACTTCTTCTTTTCCAATCTGGATGCCCTTTATTTCCTTCTCTTCTCTGATTGCTCTGGCTAGTAATTCCAATACTACGTTGAATAGGAGTGGTGAGAGCAGGTATCCTTGTCTAGTTCCTGTTCTTAAAGGAAAAGCTTTCAGCTTTTCCCCATTCAGGATGATGTTGGCAGTGGGTTTGTCATATATGGCTTTAATTATGTTGAGACACTTTCCGTCTATACCTAAATTATAGAGGGTCTTTGTCATGAATGAGTGCTGAATTTTATCAAATGCTTGTCAGCATCTATAGAGATGATCATATGGTCCTTGTGTTTGATTTTATTAATATGGTATATCACAATTATTGATTTGCGTATGAACCAACCTTGCATCCCTGGGATGAATCCCACTTGATCGTGGGGAATAATTTTACGTTTGTGTTGCTGTATTCTGTTTGCTAGTATTTTAGTGAGGATTTTTGAATCTATATTCAT
>NW_007871128.1:0-587 GCF_000696425.1 Galeopterus variegatus
CCTCCTGGAACTATAGTTGGTTATGTTGCACAGAAGTGGGACCCCTTTCTGCCTAAATTTATAATTCAAAATGCAAACAAAGAAGATATTTTGAAAATTGTTGGTCCTTATGTGACCTGTGGCTGTTTTGGTGATGTGGATTTTGAGGTATGATTGACAAAATAGAGCTAGTATTCACTTAGACTCTAATTTTTTGCAACATAATTCAATTTTTAAAAAGATCATATCATGAAATATCCCTGAAATAAATTTAGAAAATAATACATTTGTGAAATGATGTAAGAATCTTATATTGTACATGTCAATAAGAACTCATAATTCCCAAGACACTAAGTCCAAGAATTTTAAAAATAATAATACTACAAAAATATACCATGTTGGCTGTAATATCTATCATAGCCCAGTGCAAGTATTATTTGAAGAACTCTCTACATGGTTGGTGGGACTGCAAAATGGTGCAGCCTCTGTGGAAAATGATATGGAGGTTCCTCAAACAATTGCAGATAGATCTACCATATGACCCAGCTATCCCATTGCTGGGAATATACCCAGAGGAATGGAAATTTCAAGTCGAAGGTATACCTGTT
>NW_007871129.1:0-587 GCF_000696425.1 Galeopterus variegatus
GGAGAAAGATGTCCATAGTGCATACGAGGGAAAACCAGGCTGCTGGACCTTTTCTTTCTTTTTTTTTATTCCTTTTTGTCTTTTTTTACTGACCGGTAACGGGATCACAACCCTCGGTGTTGCGCCCGCACCACGCTCAGCCAGTGAGCGGGAACCGGTCTCCACATGGGATCTGAACCCTCGGCAGGAGCTCCGCCGCACTCCCAAGCAGCTCACTCTCCAGTGCGCCACCGGGCCGGCCTGTGCTGGACCTTTTCTGATCCCCTTTTCTTTCAATAGAAAGAAGGCATAAAATCTAATCCCTTTCCAGTTAATCCTGGAACCAATAAAGGAGGAATTTTAAATTATTAATTTAAACTCTGTAAGATCACTTTCATTAGAAGTGTATATTTATGGGCTGGCCTGGTGGCGCACTGCTACAGTGCGCCGCTTGGGGATTAGAAGTGTATATTTACTCATCAAAAATGAGAAAAGGATGAAGCTGGAGGCAGATTTTCTGCTCTTTCAGGGAAAGAATAGCCAACTTCCCAAAATGGAAGCAAGCCATCAATCTGGGCATTGGGGTAATTGGAAAAATGGAAAACAAA
>NW_007871130.1:0-587 GCF_000696425.1 Galeopterus variegatus
ACATCCAAGGCCAGGTGGACCCTCCAGTCCCGGTGGACAGGAGCCACGTACAGGTGGTAGACTAGCATGACAAAGATCTGGGGTGCCCAAAGGAGGGCGAAGAGCATGGTGACACCCAGGAGGATGGCTGTGCTCTTGCCCACTCGGGGCTGCAGCCCCCTCTGGCCCCTCTTCTGTAGCTAGAGGACGATGGCTGAGTTGGTGACCAGGAAAACACCACAAGGGATGAAATAGATGATGAGGCAGTGAGCCCACATGAGGACTTCACCCAAAGTGCTGGGGGGGCCGGCGCCCCTCCACACATCCAGCCACCAGTGGAAGGGGATGCCTGTTAGTAGGGCAGCACTAAGGACTTCGGCAATGGCCCGGCAGGTCCTGCCTGGGGACGAGGTGGCCTGATGGTGTAGGGAGTGGCACAGGGCACTGTAGCGGTAGATGGTGAGCAGGACGGCGATCCAGATGGAGGCATGGTTGGCCGCAAACTCCAGGATGTTAGCCGTGCGCACCATGGCCTGGGGCACGCGGTGGGCCATCACGGCCCCCTGCAGGAGGAAGCCCACGAACACGATGACCACCTGGGTGACAAT
>NW_007871131.1:0-587 GCF_000696425.1 Galeopterus variegatus
ACTGTGATTCTGCTCTTGAATTCTTTACTGTGGTGGAGTCAAGAACCTGGTAAGAGGATAGAGTGGGTTGAAGCTGGCTATTGGGCCTCCCCAGACTCTCTCCTCTGGTATCATTCCTATCTCAACCCACATACAAAAATGAATTCAAGGAGAATCGTTGACCTAAATGTGAAAGGTAAAACATTAAAACTAGAAAATAACATATGAAAACATATTCATGGCCTTGGGATAGACAAAGATTTCATTAAGTGGACTCAAGAAACACTAACCATCATTGAAAAGATTGATAAATTGGATTAGCTAAAATATTACAGCTTCTGGTCATAAAAAGACACCATTAAGAGAGAAAAGGAAAACTGCAGAATGGGAGAAGACATTTTCAGTACAAATAGCTGATAAATGACTCATATCATATATGTATAAGTCTTACAAATAAATTTTTAAAAAATAGAGATAACTGAATGGAAAATAAGCAGAAGTCTTAAATAGGCAGTTCACAAAAGCGGACATCCAAATGGGAATAAATGTGTGAAAAGAAACTCTACATTATTATTCATCAAAAAAATGCAAATTAAAAAACGAGATAT
>NW_007871132.1:0-587 GCF_000696425.1 Galeopterus variegatus
TTTACCTTCTTTAAAATTTCCAATGGCTGACAATTTCCTATAAATATATATAGATACACACTTGTATATGTCCTTCTTGTTCACTGTCACATTGCTGAAGACAAAACAGTGTGCTGAATGGATTCAATTAACATTTCAGGAATGAATGAATTTGGCTCCAACTGCTTTCCTGCACAGTTGGCTTACTGGAACTCATCTCTGTGCCTTTGCATATGCAGAGTTAGAATACATTAGTTTCCTTACTATGACCTCCACAGCCTGAATATCTGTACAGCTCCTCTTCATTCTCCTACTACTCTCCCCCTCACTCATGCCAGTCCAGTCTCAGCAATGTCTTCATTTTTCTTTGGATATGCCATGTATCTCAGAGACTTCACATTTACTATTCCTTCTGCCATAAATGCCCTTTTGCCAGATAGTCACGCACCTAGCTCCCTTACTTCTCTTGGGTCTTTACTCAAAAGTCAATCAATGAGGCAGTCCCTCATTCAACTCCCTGACCCTGGGGGGTTGCAGCCCCAACACTATATCCTCCATTTTCTGCTTTATTTTTTCTCCTTAGCAATTATCACTCTTACTCCATATAT
>NW_007871133.1:0-587 GCF_000696425.1 Galeopterus variegatus
CGGGAACCGGTCTGTATGTGGGATCCAAACCCTCGGCGGGAGCGCTGCCACGCTCCCAAGCAGAGCACTGTAGCAGTGCGCCACCAGGCCGGCCCTGAAATGATATTTTTGTGTCATTGAATTTTATTAGACTATTTCAGGTGGTCTACTTACACCTAGTCCATAATGCCATTATTTTGATGCCATGCACTTATGTTCCTGAACCAAACACTAACTCCTGGAAGGATTGGGATCACCAGAATTGAGTGACACCAAATCACAGCCCTGCAGTGTAGCTGAGGTGGCTTCAGCTTCCGCTGAGTCACTTGGAGTGTGTATGTTGAATGAACACAAGAAGAAAAATGTGATTCTCTAAGTAAAATTGACAAGGGGATTTGACAGCCTCGTGTGTACACTACTTAGGGGTTATTGTGTGGTATAAAATTTTTTTTTTCTCTGTTGAATCTAATAATAATCATAAGAATGAAACTTATAATTCAGAAGGATAGAAAAATTCTACAAAACTAATATATCTGTCATGACTATACTGTTTCAAAAATACTAATTTTTGATGTAATCCAAACCATAATTACTGTTTCATCTTCAAA
>NW_007871134.1:0-587 GCF_000696425.1 Galeopterus variegatus
AATATTCATATATTTACAGAATATATATATTTTCACTTCTTAATTTTTAATTTTTTTTTTTTATAAAATAGGAGCTATATTTTCCTTTGTGTAAGAATTGAGATCTGTCTGATACCTATCAGGATAAAGTTATACTTTAAAAATGTTTTATATGATCTAAATAAGTTTAAAATGTTTATGAAGAAAAAATAATTGCTTCTTTAAGAAAACACTAAAGTTAGTAGATTTGTTTTTAACAAATGCTACAAGTTTAATAGAATTACTCCATTTCATGATGCTATTTTTAAAATAATAATTCTATTTTTAAAAACTTGCTGTATGTGAAATCCAAAGGGATTTGGCATGGGTAGAGAATGATTGGCATTCTGGTTGCCAAGGTAGCTAAAGTTAACTTTTTATGGTTGGGAAGAGAGAGTCCTTTTATTTACTTATTTAGTTAGTTAATTAGTTAGCTAGCTAGCTAGTTTGTTCACTAGATGTTCTGTGCAGTGTTGAGAGAGGTGTGTTCAGGTCCCCCAATATTATCATAGAGCAGATGCTTCTTCTAGGATTATCGGCGGGGGCGAGGGGGAAGATGGGGAGAGATT
>NW_007871136.1:0-587 GCF_000696425.1 Galeopterus variegatus
ACACTCTTGGACACAACAGTGCTTGGTCCCAGATGCAGGACACATAAGAAGCCGAATGGATAAGCCTATTGCTGATTTTTTTTTAAATTTATTTTACACAGTGTCACAATGTAAACATTTTTATGGTCCTTTACCAATTTCTCCCTAACCCCAGTCCCCTGCCCCCTTACCCAATTCTAGTGTCCTCAGTTCCCTTATCTCCTCTTGAGAGTTCAAGGAATGAATGTGAGTGTTGTCTCTATCTTCCTTTTTTTTTTCCAGCTCCCACTTATGAGTGAGGACATGTGGTATTTTTCTTTCTATACCTGGCTTGTTTCACTTAACACAATTTTCTCTAAGTCCATCCATGTTGCTGAGAATGGCAGAATTTCATTCCTTTTTATGGCAGAGTAGTGATCCATTGTGTAAATATAACACATTTTCATTATCCATTCATCCATAAATCAGAATTATTTTTAACATGCTGAAACTCAAGTTTTATTTTTTTAATTGTTTTATTGAAGCATAATTAATAATACACATTTTAGGGGTACAGCATTAATTGCCATCACCTGTGTACAACATGTGATGATCCAGTCAAAATCATT
>NW_007871137.1:0-587 GCF_000696425.1 Galeopterus variegatus
CCTTACCATCCAACACTTGGCTCTGCCGGAACCACAAGGATGTGATTTCTAATCCATCTGCACATTTAGATAGTCATACTTGTTTTTGGATAGTTTCCCATTCTTAACCATGGTTTTTAACCATTTTTGAAAAAGTGAAAACTCTCATTTGAAAAAAAAATGTGGAATAGAAACTATTTTTGATCTGAGAAACAAAACTATATTTGGGAACTATATTTGATGTTATATTCATTAAATTCACATAAAATGTACTCATATATAACTTTTTCAACATTCTTGAGTATTTTTAAAATTAAGAATTTGTACTAAGACTTGAGTGTTGCATAGTTACAAAATATTCCAAAGGTCAGTTCAAACAAACACATAACTTCTGAATACCACTTGGAGCTAAATTCAAAACCGACCAAATTTCTTAGGTTTGCAAAATTGAATGAAAGAATTACCACTGCACTGAAATGCATGTCAAGAGCAACAGCTCCACTAGAATTAAACCAATCCAAGTTGTATTTGAGCCAGCATATTCAATGGGTCAAACTAACCAAAATGCAAAGCTTTTAAAACACAGGCAGTACATGTGTTTTTCTATT
>NW_007871138.1:0-587 GCF_000696425.1 Galeopterus variegatus
AGAAGTGAGGGACAAGGGAAGAAAGACAGGGAAGAAGGGAGAACTGACACAGGGATGCGTCATTAAGTTGGGCACAGCTAAGAGTGACTGGCACTCTCATCCTGCAGGACCTTCCAAAGAGCAAATGAAATGCATCTCACAATCGTCTTTGGGTGCTAAATTTCCCACACTTCTGAGTTGCACATGTGGAATGCCCACTGTTCCTGGCAGGCATCCCATGCAATCCCCAGAGAAGGAATGGAGAGGGGCCATCAGGTTGCACACAGTAAGCTGGTGGAAGCCTGTGCAGAGTTGGTCACTGCTGCTTGGGCTGGAATGAGAGGATTTGAAGCACTGCACCAGAGAAATCTCGTATTGCCATATGATTATCATAAGGTCTTTTCTCAGATTGGTCAGTTTCCCTAGAGAAGATTGAGAGTGCCATCCAATTATCAATTTTACCTTTTATGGATTGTGCTTTTGGTGTCAAGTCTAAGAACTTGACCTAGCCGTAGATTCTGAAGATTTTCTATTTTTCAGTTTTTCCTAGAAGTTTTACAGTTTTATGTTTTACATTCAAGTCTGTGGTTCATTTTGAATTATTTTTT
>NW_007871139.1:0-587 GCF_000696425.1 Galeopterus variegatus
AATATACTTGACTTCTTTTCACTTTCTGTAATAAATATATGGGAAATTATTCAACTAGTCTATGAAGAGGTGTCATTAATCAATCAATATCAATCAATCAATCAATCAATTAATTAATTAATTCTTAGCTCCCACAAATCAGTGAGAACGTGTGGTGTTTCTCCTTCTGTGCCTGATTTCTTTCACTTAATATAATTTTCTCTAAGTCCATATATGTTGTTGCTAATGGTAGTATATCATTCTTTTTTATATAGCAGAGTAGAATTTCATTGTGTAGATATACTGCAATTTCCTTATCCACTCGTCTAATGATGGACATTTGGGGTGGTTCCAACTCTTGGCTATTGTTAATAGAGCTACAATAAACATTGGAGTACAGGTATCCCTTCAGCATGATGATTTCCGTTCCTCTAGTATATTCCCAGCAGTGGAATAGGTGGGTCATATGGTAGATCTATCTGTAATTTTTTGAGGAAACTACATACTATTTTCCATAAAGACTGCACCATTTTGCAGTCCTACCAACAGTGTAGGAGGGTTCCTTTTTCTCTGCAACCTCTCCAGCATTAATCATTCTCAGTCTTTTG
>NW_007871140.1:0-587 GCF_000696425.1 Galeopterus variegatus
CTATAAAACCTAGAAGGACCTATAAAAACTAGAAGGACTACTAAGCCAGGGAGGGGGGAGGAATGGGGGCCTCAGCCATGCCCCCGACACCTACAACCAGTCCCATGGGTGGGGGGCTGAAGACCTCAGTCCTCCTCACCTGACACCCGCAACCAGCCCAGCAATGACCACTGAGCTGCTGCAAGAAACTCCCCAGGCTCTTGAGCTGGGGCAGTGGGGGGGCAAGGGCTTTAGCCACACCCCTCTGACATCTGCACCCAGCTCAGCAAATACCAGGCCACTGCCAAAGCCCCCAAATCTCCCATGGATGAATGAGGGTGGTGCCACAGGCCTCAACTCCCCCCTCCTCCTTCTTCCCTCTCCCACTCTATTTCTTTCCCCTTTCCCCTCTCCCCCTCTCCCCCTCTCCCGCAGCTGCTCTGCAACAATATCACAAATGTAAAAAAATGTAAAAAAATATATAAAAATATATAAAATAACTTAAATAAAAAATAACAAAAAATTTTTATTGTGAAATAATTATATGTTTTCAGAAAGTTCCAAAGATAGTTCAGAGAGGTCCTATGTCCTTCACTCAGTTACTACCA
>NW_007871141.1:0-587 GCF_000696425.1 Galeopterus variegatus
CTCAGATGACTAAACTGAGACTTGGTTATATTAAGTAACTTGCCCAACATCACAAGATGATAGGCAAAGTCCCACTTTTAGTTCAATTCCCATATGTGGCCCATGAATCCCCTGAACATGTTATGAGAAAATAAGATTCATAGTCAAACTTGACATTTTATAACTCCCTCTTTAAAATTTAAATTGCAAATTAACATATTGAAGTCTGAGGATTCCTGAACTAAGAAATAGTCTAATTTGGAGAATTCTTTTGATGAATTTCGTGAATTACTTAGTAATATTCATGATAGTAAAATGTTTAGAGAAGTTTGGTTCCAAGGAATAATCATCAAAATACAGATTATTTACATATTCATTTCAAATATGTTTGTTGAGACGTGGATATGGGACAAGCCATTTGTTAGACAGTGGAGTGCAATGGTAAGAAGACATAGTACCTCAAAAAGTTTAAATCCACGGAGGGAGACAAAAAAAAAGTTATATTCATGAATATATGTTACAATAAACTGCCCTGTTTCTTTGAAAAGATGTCCCAATACAACAAAGTCAAAAATCTGGAAGTCAGAGAGAGAATGGCTAGATTGGGA
>NW_007871142.1:0-587 GCF_000696425.1 Galeopterus variegatus
GTATATGTGTGTTAGTAAAAGTTCTCTAGAGGAACAGAACAAATAGGATGTGTGTGTGTGTACTTCAAAAAGTTTGTGGAAAAATAGAATTAAAAGATAATAGTAATCTTTGTATAAACTTTTTGAAGTACTCTTGAGATCTTTGAAAGTTTCATGGAAAATGCATATTATGAAGAAACTCTGCATGGTCTTCAAAAATTTTTGCACTGAAATAAACTCATACTAACTTGTTATATCATGTCTGAACAGGTTCTACTTTGAGGCACTAAAAAGGAAAAGACAGAAGTTTGAAAAGAACTCCTATCAGAG
Organism: Galeopterus variegatus; assembly: GCF_000696425.1. Taxonomy (NCBI): domain Eukaryota; kingdom Metazoa; phylum Chordata; class Mammalia; order Dermoptera; family Cynocephalidae; genus Galeopterus; species Galeopterus variegatus. The sequence continues at coordinate 310 of NW_007871142.1, forward strand.
CAACATGAATTCTGCTAAAACCAAAGCAAGAAGAAATGTCAAATTTTGGTAAAGTTGGTTGGAAGAATGATGTAATTATCAAGGCTTTATGAAATGTTTATGGGGACAATGCCTCATAAACAGAAAAATCAGCAGTCTGCAAGGGGATAACTTATTTAAAGAAGGGACAAAAAAATTAGTTGAGCAAAGTTTCTGCTCAAGAGGTGCCAAAAATGTAGTGACCAGATCAGCTGCAGACAGGAGCAGAGCTTTCCATGGAAGTTTTAAAAAAGTGGGAT
>NW_007871143.1:0-587 GCF_000696425.1 Galeopterus variegatus
CTTAAGAACTATGAAATAGTTTCTGACCTCAGTGAGTTAGAAGATGAGCAGGAAGGACAATCGGGTGTGAAGTGAGATGATCGGGATTAGATGCCTCCTGCTCTGGCAGCTGGGACTACCTGCCCTCACAGAAAACTCAGAAAAACTACCTGCCTTGGTTGCATCCCCTTCTCTTAGGATCTGTTCTTTCATCCTGAAGGCTTCTTCCTCTCCCCAAAAAAGCAACTCTCCCTCCATCATCTCCCCCAAAAAGCAACTCTCCCTCCATCAGAATCAAGCAGCGCCTGGTTTGCTAACTTCTGATAAAGTCATGTATTCAAAGTAAAGTCTTCTTCTGTGTATTGCTTGTTGCAGAGGTTTACTTTTTAAAAGGCTATGTCTGGAAACAGTAAAATTTTAATCCAAAGGAAAGTAGCTCAATAGCAAGGCTCTCAACTTTGGGCGCAATCTCTTGGATTTTGCATACAGAGTCTTGTGTACACGAGCGTTTCCATATGTGCACATGAGCATTTTATAGGGAGACAGTCTGTAATTTTCATCTGACTCTCAAGGGGATCTATCATCCTTAAAAGGTGAAGAACTATGTA
>NW_007871144.1:0-587 GCF_000696425.1 Galeopterus variegatus
TAACCAGTTGGAAGTACCTATGAAATATTCAGACCAACTTTATTTTTAGAACTAAGAAAAGCATAAAAAATGAATTCCATTTTTCTGCAGAAACACTGGATGAAAAGAAGAACGCAGAGTGTAATCATCACTTACAGCAGGGATTAAATCAACTCAACATAGACCAAAAGCTGCAATTCCTAAAATTCATGCTAATACCATTACATATGCATTTCTTAATAAGTAATGTGTGTTTATCCTTTATTTTCAGAGTTGAATTTCTAATTTCCTACAGTAGCAGTGTGACATAATTGAATGTGAGAAAGGGCACAACAATAAAGACAATAAATAAGCAAAACAAATAAATACATATTTAAGTACTAATTTGACAAGTGCTGTGAGTTAAGAAAGACGAGGGAGTGCTGAGATAGAGAATAATGAAAGAGACCTGTTATCATAGGTGTGTCAAAAAAGTAATCTCTGAGGGGGTGACATTGATTCTGAGACCTGAAAAATGAGAATACGGCTATTCAAAGAGCCAGGGAAGGGCATCCCAAGTGGAGGGAATAGCATGTAGAAACAGTGCTGAGAGGCGAAAGGCACACAGA
>NW_007871145.1:0-587 GCF_000696425.1 Galeopterus variegatus
AACACATTAATAATAATAATAAAACACAATATTTTGGGTTTTTAATGAAAGTCATAAGATATCAAAGATCAATATTAGTGTAGATAAAATAAAGAAGCCATTGGATAAAGAGGCACATTTAAGTTAGAAAAAAAAAAGCATTGAATTTTGAATGCTTCTATCTTCTCAAATAAAGATTAATGCGGCATTATTGCTTATGAAGTTTCAGCAGTTGGGAAAAAGAATGCCTTTCTATCTCTGTGCTTTAATTAGAAGTGGCAAATAAGATAAGCACTCCAGTGAAATGCAACGAAGCTCTCTTCCTTCCAAATGTTTCCATGGTGTCCACTTTGATTTCATTGTAGTCTCTTGGCCTCCACCCTCAGGCATGGCTTTGTTGTTCTGATCATTAATATGGACATGCAATCATTAATACACAAGCTTGCTTCTATACATAAGATGAATGTAGTGTCAAAAATTATGGAATATAAAAATGCTACATAGAATGGCAGTCTTTAGTTCTCGCAGAATTTCTCTGCTTCTTTCTCCGCTTCTTTTTCCAGCTTTACACACACACACACACACACACACACACACACACACACACA
>NW_007871146.1:0-587 GCF_000696425.1 Galeopterus variegatus
CATCATTAGATATCCTAAACCTGAAATGGGAGCAAGAACTGCAAGATCCTAGGCTGTCTCCCTTTGATGAAAGAGTTTGTGTGTTTGGAGTTGTGTAAAGGATAGTTGCATTTTGTTAAGAGGTCCTCCCTCCTGTCTGCTTTTTTTTTTTTTTTTATGTTTTAAGATTTAAGATAGAGTATGTGAATTTTGGCCAGCCAAAGAAATGGACTGCAGTAGAAATTTATCTTTTCACCCCCTTTTTCCAACATCTAACTTCTCCTATTGTGGAAGAATCACCGATTAGGTGGTATTACCTCCTACAATACTGACACTGAAATGCTAGTTACACCTTCTGTTTTCTAGCATGCAGATCACAGGAACAACCCCAGACTTGGCCAATCAGTTGCACCTAACCTTCTGCCACCCCATACCTTAAGTCTTGAGTGAGCAATGCAAAGATAAAGGACATTTAGGATTCATTTGCATCATTGATGACAATGTCCAGCCACTGTCTTTAATAACACCACGTGAAGCACTTAAAAAAATTTTTTAAGAGAACTAGAGTGGCATTTGTTTATCTCAGGAAAAGGGCAGTGGGTAGAGAG
>NW_007871147.1:0-587 GCF_000696425.1 Galeopterus variegatus
AGGCAGATCCCAGCCTTGAAGAGGTGCCTGCTGGGCACCAGCCCAGGCATGCGAGGACATGCAGGGCCTGCTGGGGGCGCTGTGCTTCACTTTGGTTGGTCTGCAGCCGGTTCAACCCCCTGCCTCAGCCGGGGTTGGGCCTGAGCTGAGTGGGTGGCTCCAGCTGTGAGGACATGGGACATGGAAGCAGAGGCTGGCTGTGAGCAGGGGTCTGCCGCAGGGCTCCAGCTCTCCCCCTTGTGACATAGGGCTGCCAGATAAGACACAGGACACCCTGCTGTATTTGAATTTCAGAGAAACAGCAAATAATTTTTTTTGCTACAGGTCCCAAATATTTCACACAATGGTTTTTTTCTTTTTTTGTGACCGGTAAGGGGATTGCAACCCTTGGCTTGGTGTCGCCCGCACCACGCTCAGCCAGTGAGTGCACTGGCCATCCCTATATAGGATCCAAACCCATGGCCTTGGTGCTCCCAAGCATCGCTGCGCTCCCAGCGCCGCACTCACCCGAGAGAGCCACGGGGTCGGCCCTCACACATGTTTTGTAGTTGGCCTGAAATTCAAATTTAACTGGGTGTCCTGTATTT
>NW_007871148.1:0-587 GCF_000696425.1 Galeopterus variegatus
GTACCGACAGCAGTATATGAAAGTGTCTTTTTCACTACACCCTCACAAGCGTTATTTATTTATTTCTTAAAGAAACTGCAAATGTTATAGGTCCTCCAGTGTCACTATCATTATATGCTTCCATAGAAACAGTAGAGTTTCTACAAGTTTGGTTCTCAGACGGTCTCCCTCTGCCTCCTAGGGAGGTGGTTAAAGACTCAGAGTCTGGGCCCAGCCCGTGGTGCACTCGGGAGAGTGCAGCGCTGGGAGCGCAGCAGCACTCCCGCTGCGGGTTCAGATCCTATATAGGGATGACCGGTGCGCTCACAGCGCTCACTGGCTGAGCGCAGTGCAGCTGTTCTCAAAAAGGACAAAATAATAATAATAATAATAATAAATAATAAAAAATAAAAATAAAAAGACTCAGAGTCTCAGCAACCATCCCTGAGATTATAATTAGTAGGACTGAGATAGAGCCCATAAGCTCTCTTGTTAACAGAAGCCCAAGTCATTCTTATGCATGTTAAATTCAGGGGACCAAGCTCCGTGCATCACCCCTCAACTGCCCCATCCAACTCCAGGCTGGTGCTGACTCCTGCAGAAATTTC
>NW_007871149.1:0-587 GCF_000696425.1 Galeopterus variegatus
ATATTTTCAATATCCAACTACTTTTCTCTACCTACACTGCTACCACCCTGGTCTAAGCCACCATTGTCTCTTACTTAGATTACTGTAGTAGCCTTTTAGCTGGTCTCCCCACTTCTACTCTCAGCCAGCTGCACAGCAACTAAAGTTTTATTTTAAAGATGTAAATCAAGTCATATTCATTTCACTCCTTTGCTTAAAACCTGCAATGAATTTTACTTCAATAGAAATTAAATCCATGCCCTACAATGCCTACAATGTGATCTGACCCCTACCTACCTTTCTGGTTATATCTGGTACCATTTTCTTCTACATTCATAAGCTCCAGCCACATAACAAGCTCATTCCTGCACCAATGAGTGTCTTTGCATTCTATGTTCCTTCTGCATAGAATTCTATGGCTGGCTTCCTGTCATTGGAGTTTCAGCTCCAGTATCACCCCTTCAGAGAACCCTTCTCTGAGCACCCCAGTAAGACCCTATATCAGTCAGATGCTTTCAGAGGTAAATAACAGAAAACTCAAAGTAGCTTAAGCCATAATGACATTCATTGCTCATTTAATAAGAAGTCTGGAGGTAGGTGTTCTAGCA
>NW_007871150.1:0-587 GCF_000696425.1 Galeopterus variegatus
TTACAACTATTAAAAAGCAACAACAGCCAAGTAGAGGCCACTAGAGCTCAGGAAAAGAGGAGAAGACACCTACAGAGTTCATAAAATCAGAAGAAGCCACAAATGAGAGAAAGAAAGGACCACTCTGACCATTTCAAGCACCGACCACTTCAAGGTTGGCCCTGGTGAGTGCACAGAGCAAAAGCTGGCAAAAGCTGCATCTGTGCCCTTCATATGAAGTTTCTTGGAGGTGGCAGGGGAGAAGAGGGCTTTGGTGGCCCTAGGCCAGCAAGACTACTCACAGGGTTCCCATGGACACACATAAAAAGTGAGGAGCCACAGACAATAGAAAAAATGAGCCACTCAGAAGATGGTGAGTCATCGCTAGGGACTGTCTCACAGCCCATCCCATGGGAAGTGTTTGGAGTGTGGGGACTGGGGGAGACTGGCCCACCAGGGGAACATCGGGGTGCAGCATGGACAGCTGATCTGCCCTCCAATCAGCACAGGCCCACTCAGTGGAGACTGGTCAAGAATATAGGGGCCGGCCCAGTGGCGCACTGCACTAGTGCGCCGCTTGGGAAGCGCGGCTGCGCTCCCGCCGAGGG
>NW_007871151.1:0-587 GCF_000696425.1 Galeopterus variegatus
GAGGAAATACATGAGGCACAGAAAAGTTAAAAGACTACCTAAAGACATAGCAGGAAGAGGAGTCAGTGCTCAAATAGAGATGATCTGACTTAACCTGCATCCTTCGACCACCACTCTTCTGTCTGTGTGCAAATCACACAGCTCGTTAGTGGACAGGCCCAGAGCCCAGTGCTCCTGATTTCCAGCCCAGAGTTCTTTTCTCCTGTGGAAACATAAACCAATGTCCTTTCCCTTGTTCATAGTTGTATGCCTCAAAATTGGAAAGAAAACAAAGAATAGCACTAAGAAAAATTTACTGAGTATTTAGGGTGTGCCAGGCATTTTGGTAGAAGTTGAGGAGTCAAAAATAAATTAGCACTACTCACCATCCTCAAGAAGCTCATACTTCAGAATGGAAAAGGCTCATCCGAAGACCCACTTAACTCATGAAGACTCTTCTTGCTACGGCCTACCTTGATTGCAGGTCAGTCTGTATTCCTGCGCCTGCTGATCACGTTCTCCTCTCCTGCATTCTCAGAGTCACTGCCACCTCCTTCTCCCCCCATCATGGCTAATTTTATGATTAACTTCACACTGAGGACACACAT
>NW_007871152.1:0-587 GCF_000696425.1 Galeopterus variegatus
CCTGAGCAATTGAAGCCAGATTACCTTTGTGTGACATGAGCAGCACTGTGGCAAAATACATAATATGCTGACTGATCATCAGCTAACTAAATGCTGTTTAGATATAGCTCTAAGACTCAGTTCTTTGACTATAATCTGCTTTGTCCATCAAATGTGTATCTTTCTCATCCTCATGGAGTATGTATGGATAATATACAAATTCTAACCTAAAAGTCTGTAGATGCTGAGCTAAACAAGGATTCAAAGGTAGATGGATAAGGGGCTGCTCCTCTCCTCTTGGTGACCCAGACTGCTGGTAGACCCTGGTTTATCATTAAAGGTTCAGAATTGGTAATAAGGTTTATCATTAAAGGTTCAGAATTTATAAATTATTTAATTTCCAAGTGCAGAACCTACTGTGCTTTATGATAAAGGGAAAGAGAAAAGCACGGCCCATGAGCAATGTGCGTCTGGGCTACGTTCTAATCATAACCCTGTCCTTGCTTCCTGTTGTACAGTTAAAAAGGGAATTAGTCAATTTGGCACCGGGCATGAGTTCAAAGAATAGGGAAAAATATCACTTAGAAGTGTCTGCTCTGACTGTAACC
>NW_007871153.1:0-587 GCF_000696425.1 Galeopterus variegatus
CCAGTTCCTATACATAGATGGCCAAAAATCATCAGTTCAATAAGACCCACTTTGGTAGGGGGGGGAATATTGGTTCAAAATTCAGAGGTAGAGGTGTTATTTCCTGGCCCTAAAACCCCAACAATATACCAATCTCAATGCTTTATAAAAACACCTTTTGAAAAATGCATTTCAAGTTTTTCAGTAGGTAATATACTCACATGGTTTACCAATAGAAAATATTTACAAGGGTATATTCAGTGAAAATACCTCACCCCCACCCCTGCCTCTATCCCATCTGCCCAGTTCCTGCCCCCACTCCTCACTATAGGTAACCATATGCTTCCACATTCTTTCAGAGTTTCTTTCTATATACAAGCAAATGTAAACATATATTCTTATTTTTCCCCCATTTTCGCACAAAAGGTAGAGGCTAGATACATTGCTGTGAACCTTATCTTTTTGAACCAAAATGATAACATCCATCTTCATCAACTTATTTATTGAGTTTATCAAACTTAGCTTCAAAAATCTTTTGGCTGATTTGAAACTCAAATCCACTTTCAAAGAGAGGGATTTTTACCACTGAGAAAATATATGGGAATGGG
>NW_007871154.1:0-587 GCF_000696425.1 Galeopterus variegatus
ACCCCACAGGAATTGATACCTTGGAGGATCACTGTTGGGTACCTGACGATATTCCAGGTACGTTTCTTTTACCCAATCTACGGTGAGGAGCTTCCTGGGTTCCCCACAAATGAAATGCTCCTCCCCATCGTGTACTCCCATCATATTTAGCACTTTCCAGACGTACTTCTCAGTGGCATAATTGCCCCTCGAGAAGATGACAGCCAGAACAGTCATCAGGAGGCCAGTCTTGGGCAAGCCTGTGTTGTCATTCACTTTTGCATCACAGCTTAGTTTCAGTTTGTTGATGAGGACATAGAGGTTCCTGTTGGGATCAACTTCTTTCAAATCAAGGCCAAAGAGTAGCTCCAGGTCCTTAGAGGCTCTCCTCAGGATCTCAGGGAAGTGATTCTTATCCGTTTGGATCACATTTCTCAGCATATCTGCCTTTGTAATGGGCTGTTTGTTTTGATACTTGTACAGCAGGTAACAGACCAGCATTATAGCCTTGTTTACAACAGGGCTTCTTTCCCTGTTCTCAGTGGAAGCTTCGGCCTGTGAGACATTTGGCTTTTCATCAACGTGGCTGGTGGTGCCTTCATGAGATA
>NW_007871155.1:0-587 GCF_000696425.1 Galeopterus variegatus
TGAAACTAATGAAAACAATGATACATTATACCAAAACCTGTGGGATACTGTAAAAGTAGTACTAAGGAGGAAATTTATCACATTAAATGCTTACTTCATAAGAATGGAAAGATGGCAAGTGAACAACCTATTACTTCACCTTAAAGAACTAGAAAAACAAGAACAATCCAAACCCAAAGTTAGCAGACAGAAAGAAATCATTAAGATCAGAGCAGAACTTAATGAAATTGAAACCCAAAAAATGAAACAAAAGATCAACAAATCAAAAAGTTGGTTTTTTGAAAAGATATATAAAATTGACAAACCATTAGCACACCTAACTAAAAAAAGAAGAGAGAAGATTCAAATAACAAAATTTAGAAATGAAAAAGGTGACATTACAACCGATACCTCTGAAATACAAGGAATCATTAGAGACTACTATAAACAACTATATGCCAACAAATTTGAAAATCTGGAGGAAATGGATAAATTTCTGGACACACACAAACCACTAAAACTGAGCCAAGAAGATGTAGAAAATCAGAACAGACCAATAACAATAAAAGAGATTGAAGCTATTATCAGAAGGCTCCCAACAAAGAAAA
>NW_007871156.1:0-587 GCF_000696425.1 Galeopterus variegatus
CTGGGGCTCTCTCCAGCCATCTTACCTTAGTCGAGGCTTCATCATTTCCTGGACTGGCTAAGAGGAAGTTCCCTGTGACATGGAAAAGAGTTACTTCTTTCTCATGCCCCAATTCCCATAACTCTTGCCACATGGCTTTGTCCCCACAGGGGTCGGTGGGTGGCCTACCATCCACCATTGATACTTCCAAGTAGAAATACAAAGGGTTAAAACTTTGTACACAGCCCAGCTGTCAGTACAGATGGTTAATGGCCCAGGCTCGCTTTTTATCACCATCCATGCTGCTCTCAATTCAGCCCATTGACTGCTTTGCCCTGTGCCATTTTCATACCACATGGTATCTGTTAAGGGCTGGACAGCAACAGCTGTCCATGATGCTGAAGGTCCCATGCTAGAGCCATCTGTATACCAAGCTTGCTCTGTGATAGGTCCCTGTCCCTCATGGAAATGTGTAGCCTCCACCTCCATGGGTAACGGTTGTGTCAAAGTTTCCTCCACAGCCTCTAATGGGCCTAGCACGGTTTGAAACTCTTTGGACAGAGGACTCATTGACACAGTGCTCCTTTGTTCTATATATGCTCCCCGTT
>NW_007871157.1:0-587 GCF_000696425.1 Galeopterus variegatus
TAATATTACTACCATAAACCTGTAAAAGTACCTGTAACTGCTATGCAGAAAAAAAAAAAAAAAAGACAAAAACCAAACAAGCTTGGATTTTTTTTGTTTCTCCTCTGAACTTTTTTAGAGGGACAAACTGTGTCATTAGATTTCTCCTGTAACATCTACTTTAATCAAATGTGTTGTTATTAATCAGACAGTAGACTTCTTTGTCCTGTAATTTTCAACTTTTCTGGAGTTCCTATGAATCACACTTGGAAAAATTGTAGTTCACTTAGAGTTAACGTTCGGGACTAGACATTTCCAAATGAGCCCTTGAAAAGCTGAGGATGGGTTCTTTTTGAGTCTCCCAAATGTTGTCAATCCAAAAGAAGTGGAGGGCTTTTTATTTTCAGATTCTTGTCTCTAGCTCAGAAGCTTCAGAACTAAGCTAATAGTTAAATAAGCTAAGTAGTTTTATAAAATAAAACTACTCGATAATTTTGAGGAACTAAGCTAAGGTCCACCCTCCTCGGTTCCATGCCCATCCTGGACCCTCCAGTCGGGGCACATTTTGCCTGTTCCCATACAGTGGTGTGTTCAGGGGCCTCAGCAGC
>NW_007871158.1:0-587 GCF_000696425.1 Galeopterus variegatus
CTGAGTAGACAGGCAGGACTTTCATCACCACTAGATATTAACAAGGCCCTCCCCAACCCATCGTGCCAGTGGAGACCATATGGAGAGCCTGGACTTCTACACCTAGCTGGTGGCACTCCTCCCCACTCCTGCCTGGAGTGGTAACAGAGAAGGCCTAGTGAAGAGTCACCACCATCTAGTGGTGACAAGGCCACTCACCCCAATACAGTATCACTGAAGGCCATGTGAGAAGCAGTAACAAGGCACTTATGCCCCTCCAATCAAAGTGGTATCAGTGAAAGACTAGTGAGGAACCTGAACTCCCACTCCCGCTTGGCAATAATAAGGAGCACCTCCCTAGGTACCAAATGAGGCCAAGATAAGACCTGGATATCCACTGCCACCTGCCAGCAATGAGGTGGCACTCCATTTTTCCTGCTGGAACATTGTCAAAAAAGCACTGCTAAAACACAATATTTAAATAAAAATCCAGAGTCTCATAACGCAATACACAGAAATGTCCAGGTTTCAATAGAAAATCACTCAAGTAGGGGCCGGCCCGGTGGCGCACTGCTACAGTGCGCCGCTTGGGAGCGCAGCAGCGCTCC
>NW_007871159.1:0-587 GCF_000696425.1 Galeopterus variegatus
GAAAAAAAAAAAAAAAAAAAAAAAAAAAAAAAAAAAAAAAAAAGTGGTCTAAACTATTCCAATTCTGTAACATTCCTCCAAACGACCTTTCTTTGTTTCCTTTGGAGATATAAATTTTGCGTTTTTAAATGTATGTTTGTTCTTTAGTTTCATTTCTTAATCATTCCATCTCTTTTTTCTTTTCTAAGGGTATTTTTTCAGTTTTTTTTTAGCCTGTAATTTCTATAACCATAAAGAAAATGTTAACCCGAAGGTAAAGATTTTATCATACCTTTACTAGAAATCCCACCTTTGCACTTAACTTTTTTTTCAGTTTCAGTACTTTTATTTTTTTAGATTTTATTTCATTTTATCAATATACAATGTAATTGATTTTCGTGTCCCTTTACTGAATCCTTTCTCCCCGCCCCCGCTGTCAATATCATATCTGTTCACTTGCCTTAACAAGTTCAAGGAATTGTGATTGTTGTGTCTTCTTCCCCGGCCCACATTTGTGTATTTATTTACTTATTTTTAGCTCCCACATATAAGTGAGAACATGTGGTAACCTTCTGATTTAATGCTAACGGACGTCATTAAGTGCTGTG
>NW_007871160.1:0-587 GCF_000696425.1 Galeopterus variegatus
GTACCTCAAAATGTTCTTGGAAATATTTGTATTATCTTTTAATTCTATTTTTCTATGAACTTTTTGAAAACCTCCTCATGTAAACTAGATGTGACAGTTGTAGTAGTGGTAATAATATGAAAAACACCAGTCATACAAGTAACAGTATTTTTAAAACTTTTTTGTGATGAATTAATAGCACAGGCCCATGGTAGCAAGTCTGTCCAATTCAAAAGGCATGAAGAGGAAAATGAGAACTCCTGTAAACTCATCTTCAGAGATGAGTCTGCTACCAAAGGTCCTGCCACCACTGTGTCCACTTTAGCACTCGAATTAAGACATCCTTTCTACAAGAGCCATCTTCCTTGCCTGCATGACCTCAAGGTGTATAGAATGTCCCCAGGACCACTGATTTCAGAAATGCCAATGGCTCATTTTTTTCTTTGTGGTCCAGAAGGTCTTTGGCAGAAAACCAGAGTGGTCACCTGCAATGACAGATGCCCCTGGTTGGGACTCTTGGAGGGCTTCCATGCTGACCACTCCATCACCCCCTCACATGACAAGTGCCTGTGCTGGCTGCTAGCACTTTCCTTCCCATCCCCCCCCTC
>NW_007871161.1:0-587 GCF_000696425.1 Galeopterus variegatus
GTGTTTGTATGTGAAAGAGACAGAGTGTGTGTTCCCATAGGATGTTGGAAGATTGGAATATCTAGTCTCCCCACCACTCCTTAGGGTTCTTCAGTAAATGCTAAAATTGTGTTTGAGGCGATCTAACTGCTCATCATAGAATGAGACACAAAACTACTCTGCATAAAGTTCTGAGAGATGAACCATTGACAAATAGCAATGCTAAGAATAGGGAGAATGGTTAACAGAGAAGAGAAATCCTAATTCTGTACTCCATCAGACTTCCACACTTTCAACATTGTTTGGGAACATTTGATTAAGTAATTTTCAGTATCAGACCAATATCTAAATTCCTACTCAGAAAGAGCATTGAGTCTAAGCTCTCTCCAGGGACAATAAATCAGAGTGGTGCCTAGCACATAACAGGTGCTCAGCCAGCATTTGTAGAAGAAAGAAAAATCTGAAAGGAAGGACTGAGCATAGAAGAAAGGGATCGAGAGAGTCAATAGCTTCTAAATCTCTCTTTATTGTCACTTGCTAAAGTTGGTTAACTTTCTAAGCAAGAGAAAGCCAATGATTTCTCAGACTGGGGGGAGTGGAAGCCGTGG
>NW_007871162.1:0-587 GCF_000696425.1 Galeopterus variegatus
TTGGGTGGCTGGCGGGCTTTGGAGACTACAACAGGTCCCAATAGGTGAATTGCGGCACAGACTAAGGATTTTGGAGGAAAGCACAGCCATCCTCTGTGGATAACTACTCTCTCTTTTAGAAACGGTTCTTGGCCTGCTAGTGGAACTTGGTAGAGACTGCATTCTTAACCATTGGCCACCAATTTACCATGCCATCTGAGCTGCTCATCACGAATTGGGTATTGTCTGGCCAATCAAGCCATATGCTCAGCACGAACTGGGTATTGTCTGGCCAATCAAGCCATAAATTTTGGTGTGCAGAGCAGCATTAAATTGTCATATGGAAGTGGTACATAGAAGATTAAACTTGAAAAGGCCCCGAAGGCACTAGTAGTTTACAGGAGGGTGTGTCTCAAATGCTGACTACCCCACTTCTGTAACGTAACTTTTTCTTTCCCAGCCTGCACCTGTGGTCTCATGTGGACTTCCCTGTGATCAGCTGTCCATAGAAGAGAACAGTGAGGTCTGATTCACACGTATGTTTGTGCAGTATATAAGCACTACTGAAAAGTGGACAGCTACAGCTCTACGGCTCTTTTTTGGGACAT
>NW_007871163.1:0-587 GCF_000696425.1 Galeopterus variegatus
TCTACCCTCTCTCACCTCTAAATTTGCACTGCTGAACATCTCGATCTGAAAGTGCAAAATAGAGAAAGAAGAAGGATTTAAATTCTAGCAGTGAGAACTCTCCACTGGTTTTTAATGAGTAAAGCTCAAACAATTCCTAAAGATACTTTATCTTAAATAATTGCGAATTCTTATTTAATAAAAATGAAATTAAATGTCAGTGAACTTCTTAGATGACAGAAGAGAAATAGATTTCAGGTCAGGAAACCTATCAGTATGATTTTACCAAAAGTATGCAAAATGCTTCACCTGAAATTGCTACATCAACAGCTACAAGAGCCTATATTTCCAACACGAGGCATTCGTCCCTATAAATACCCAGTGACTTGCTCTACAGGTTTTAACACCTTCTACCACTGCATAGCAAGAATTTATCTCAAAGTTTTTTCCACATCTAAAATCTACACCAGGTTGTTGAGTGCTGCTAAATTAGGACATGTTTTTGGACAACAGGCAGAAAAATAAAAATATGACAGAAAATACTTAACCACGGCTAATATCACCAAGTTACACGGTTGTTTCCATATCAACAAGAAGCAACAGCAAGT
>NW_007871164.1:0-587 GCF_000696425.1 Galeopterus variegatus
ACGTGGGAGCAGAGGATGTTGTCACGGTCACCTCCACAAGCGGCAGCAATGCTCAGCTCTATGCCACAGGACTTCTCACAACGTACACAGCCGCACAGACTGGAAGTGGACCCCACATCAGCCTCAAGACCTCCACCACCCGAAAACATCTCCGCAGCCAGCCAGGGAGGCAAAGGAAGGATCTTCATGAGTGCAGAGTTACAATAATCTGTATTCATGCTGCCCCCTCCCACTGTACCTGTCAGGACCCAGAGGATGTGCCCTCTACCAGAAAGTCAAAGAGATGTTTGATGGGGCAGAGAGGAAGAGGCACATTGAATTTGGATTATTTTACCCATGACCCTTCTCTCCTCCCAACTATCTTTTGGAAAGATGACATTTCTGGGGAAACAGAAGGTGATCAGAAGCAAGTAACTCAAATGTCTGTCCCTTATAAATGTTGGATATCCATCGATTTCAATTTTGAGACATAGAGAAGTGCTGGGAAGGTTAATTGGCCGTATCAGTGTCAGTGAAGAGCTGATGGAAGAAGTTCCAAAGGCCGAAGGAGAAAACCTATGAGTAGAGAAATTAGCCTCACTGATCTT
>NW_007871165.1:0-587 GCF_000696425.1 Galeopterus variegatus
ATTAAAACAAATGAAAACCCAAGCACAAAAGACATCAGGAGGTAGCTTTAATTTTCCTGTGCTGTCCTGGAAGTAATAAATATTTATGTTTATATTAGACTTTAATAAGTCAAGTATTCACATTTGAATCTCAAAGACATACGTTAAAGAATTTGCAATGGTATGTATAATTAATAAGCTAATAGAGGGGGAAATGGAATAATAAAAAATACTGGATTAAAATAAATAAGGCTACAGAAGAGAAAAAAGAAAATAGAAATTGATTTAACTCCAAATACATCAGTAATCACCTAAATTGTAAATGGATTAAATATTCAAACTAACAAAGATTTTCAAATGAAAAAAGAAACACAACTATATGCTGCTTACAAGAGACATAATTTAAATGCAGAAAGGTTGGGTTGGAAATTAAAGCCTGATTAAAGAAGATGGCACAGCTATAGTAATATCATAAAAAATAGATTTTAAAGCAAAATCATTAATAGAGATTTTTAAAAAACATTTCATAGTGATAAAGGGGTCAAGCCACCTGGAAGATAGAAAGTACAATCATAAATTTGTGTGTGCTCAATAATATCAGTTCAAAA
>NW_007871166.1:0-587 GCF_000696425.1 Galeopterus variegatus
CATCTCAGCGCCCTACCCGACCTTACAAGTCCTCGCCCAGCCTCTGCGCGGAGACGCAAGCGTTCGCTCGCGCTTGGCGTGCGCAGACGCCTCGGGTCGCACTCGAGGCTTTTGTGTGGGGGTGAGTCTGGCCACTGGTTCCAGGCAGTTTGTAGTGGAGAGTCAAGGCCTTGGCGTCTCCCGGCTGCGACTGTGACTTAATGAAAAGGTGAATGGAGGATGCATGTGATCGTGAGTGAGAGTGAGCACGCGTGGGACATCATCATCTGAATGTAGGTGACAGAGATTAACTACTTCTGATCCTCCCTTCTTCACCTGTAAAATGAAAATAAGTGTGCTTCCTCGAAAAATTGGAAAAGAAAATGTTAAATAATTGATCTGATAAATAAACCCTGATATACAGGGTTTCTGTATAAAATATAAATATATTATTGTATAGAATACAAAACCAGTGTGACTTAAATGTAGACAGGAAGAAATACTTTAAGAAACACTTTAAGGGCCGGCCCGGTGGCGCACTGGATAGGTGCGCCGCTTGTGAAGCACGGCAGCGCTCCCGTCCGAGGGTTCGGATCCCACATGCGGAC
>NW_007871167.1:0-587 GCF_000696425.1 Galeopterus variegatus
GTATCCACATGTGGCTGATGACCACGCAAAATGTGGACAGTGCAACTGAGCAGTTGAATTCTGAATTCTACTGAATTTTAATTTAAGTGTAAATTGCTACATTTGGTTACATTCATGGATAGTGCAGTGTAGACCCCTATGCACTGCTGTCTAATAGAACTTTCTGAGGTGATGGGACTGTCTACACCTGCACCGTCCAAGATGGGAGCCACCAGCCAGACTGACAGCAGAGCGTGATCTTTAACACAAGTGGATTTTAATTCATTTAAGTTTGCCTGTCATAGCTGCAGGTGGCTGGTGGCTGTTGTGCTGGATCAGGCAGCTCCAGTGCTACTCTTTCAACATGTGCTCACTGCACCTGAGAATGGCTCTGTCCTGCATGCACCGTGTAGTGTCCTGAAGATCTGCTTGTTTCTTTCTCTCTCTGCGTGTTTTTCATTTTGACGTGTGCAGTCCCTAGCACGGTGTCTGCTCCCTAGGAGGGCCCAGTAACTGTTTGCTAACTGACGGGCTGGATGCCCTTGGTTTCAATACTCATTCACCAAACATGTGTAAGAGCTGCCAGGTATGGTGCTGGGCACTGGGCA
>NW_007871168.1:0-587 GCF_000696425.1 Galeopterus variegatus
GAAATATGAAAAATCAAGAAAGTATACCACCAAAGGGTAATAATAACTCTCAAGCTCTAGAGCCTATAAAACAAGAAGTCCTCGAAATGTCTGACAAAGAATTTCGAGCATTAATTCTAAGGAAACTAAATGAGATACAAGAAAACTCGGCCAGACAACATGATGAAATGAGGAAAAGTATACAGGACCTGAAAGAAGAAATGTACAAGGAAATCAATGCCCTGAAAAAGAATGTAGCAGAGCTTTCAGAGCTGAAGAATTCATTCAATGAAATAAAAAACACAACAGAGAATTTAACCAGAAGGCTAGAACACGAGAGAATTTCTGACCTTGAAGATGGGCTGTTTGAAATAACACAGGTGAACAACAACAAAAAAAAGAATTAAAAACAGTGAAGAAACTCTAAGGGAGATAATGGACAACCTTAAGCACTCAAATATCGGATTCATGGGTATTCCAGAAGGGGATGAAAAAGGATACTACATTGAAAACATGTTCAACAAAATAGTGGCAGAAAACTTCCCCGGTATAGGGAAAGACACAGATCTTCAGATTCAGGAAGCTCAAAGATCCCAAAACGTATTCAG
>NW_007871169.1:0-587 GCF_000696425.1 Galeopterus variegatus
CACAGTAACATCCAGCCTCACTCTTCCTTGTATATCTCTTCAAGAGTGTAGAAATCTGCCCCGGAAGCCCTCTAGTTGGCTTTTGCTCACTTGCCCATGGCTAAACTGATCACAAGCTTGGCCCGGTTAGGATTAACCCTGAATCGTGTGTGGGAAGGGTAGATACCGGAACAGAATCTGGCCTTTGTCAGAAAGGAAAAAGAGAGGGCAGCCAACAGTGTCTAATACCACTACTTTCTGGAGTCTTGGGGAAAAAATGATCTAGCAGAAATTAACTAAACAATTAATTATATTATAATTATAATTAGAAATTAATTATAACAATTTATGTTATATGCAAATAGCTGGTGATGATAAGTGAAAAGGGACCTGCATTTCTGAGTTGGAGAGAATGTACCCTACCCAGCTGCCTGATGCACAAATGTATTTAGAGTTGATGTATTAGTCTGTTTCTGTTCCTTGTAACAAAAATGCCTGGAACTGGGTAATTTATAAAGAAACAATATTTATTGCTTATAGTTTTGGTGGCTGGAAAGTCCAAAATCCAGGGAACACGTCTGGTGAGGTGACACTACAGCAATGCAGAG
>NW_007871170.1:0-587 GCF_000696425.1 Galeopterus variegatus
GAAAGTATACAATAAATCGTTAATTATAGTCACCCTACAGTGCTATGGAACACTGATCTTATTCCTCCCATCTAGCTGTAATTTTGTATCCATTAACCCCCCACCCCTTTCCACCCTCTGGTAACCACCATTCTGCTCTCTACTTCTATGAGATCAAACTTTTCAGCTTCCACAGGTGAGTGGGAACATGTGGTACTTTTCTTTCTGTTCCTGACTTACTTCATTTAACATAATGCCCTCTAAACTAATTCATGTTGCCGCAAATGTAACAAATGTACCACAATAATGCAAGATGCAGATGATAGTAGGAACTGTGCGTATGTATGTGGGTGGGTGGGTAGCTAGGAAGATATGTGGGAATGGGAACTATCTGTGTTTTCTGCTTAATTTCTGTGTAAACCTAAAATTGCTATAAAAATAAAGTCTGTTTCTTAAAAAAAGATAAAACAGAAAAGAAACAATAAAAACTTATGAATTAACAAAAATAAATAAATAAAACTCATGAACATTTTATAAGAAGTACATGAATTTATTTATTTATTTATTTTTAATTTTATTTTGTCGATATACAATGTGGTTGATTATTG
>NW_007871171.1:0-587 GCF_000696425.1 Galeopterus variegatus
AGTAAAAAAGAAAATCACTATTTCTTCAAATATTCTTTGAATCCATTTTTTAAAATATGAACATATTTCATTTTTAAAAAATATGAATATATTTCTAAATTATCCAATTAAATGTCTCTTGAGCAACTACCACGACAATGCTATCAGCATAGGGGACACTGTGGACACAAATACGATCTAGACAGGTATCTGGCCTCATGGAGTTAGAGTCTGGAAGGAGAGCTGGCCCATGACAGAAGCAGCTGTCATGCTGAGCCCTTAGTGCTGCGCTAGGAAGGTTATATATAGCAAGATGTGCCCAGGACCCTATAATTCCTTTGCAATCATCCTGCATTGGTCCCTGCAGTAGGATATTGTGGTTGGAATTAGAGTCACATGGTCAGCTTGGATTCAGGTTCAAGGTACTGGGGCTAAATGAAAGGTGGGCAGGTGGAAGGCCTGACAGCGAAAAAAGTAGTCGTCAAAATTTCAGGATGTAGCAGAGCTAGCCTTTCTATCACGTATTTCCTAAGCTAATGACAGAATTTCTAAACTTTATAACACTAAAAGACCAAAAGCTAAATATTCACCGTAAACATTTACCATGC
>NW_007871172.1:0-587 GCF_000696425.1 Galeopterus variegatus
GAGCCTTAAGATTTGATATAGTTCACCCTGCCAAGTTTTGAACTTACTTGAGATCATTTATCCCTTTTTTTCTTGCCTCTTACTCCCTTTTGGAATGGGATGGTATATCTTATGCCTGTCCCACAAGTGTATTTTGCAAGTAGATAACTTGTTTGATTACACAGGCTTAGGGCTGAAGAGAAATTTGTTTCCAGATAAATTGTGCTTTGAGTCTCAACCATATGATATTTAGATTAGACTTTAGACTTTTGAGTCGTTGCTGAAATGAGTTGACTTTGAGGGTTATTAGGGTGGAATCAATGTATTTTGCATGTGGTAAGGACATGAATTTGGGAGGACCAGGGCCAGAAAAAATGGTTTAAATATTTGTCTCCTCCAAAACCCATGTTGAAATTTAGTTGCCATTGTAACAGTGTTGAGAGGTGGGATTTGTAAGAGATGATGGAACCAGGAGCTGGACTGCCCTCATCAGTGGGATTACTACCCTTATAAAAAGGTAAGTTCAATCCCCTTTTCTCTCTTGCCCTTCTGCCTTTGGCCCTGAGTTGTTGCAGCAAGAAGGCCCCCACCAGATGCCAGTCCCTTGA
>NW_007871173.1:0-587 GCF_000696425.1 Galeopterus variegatus
GAGGGAGGTGGCAGAAGGACACAGAGCGTGTGTCCCAGAGCTGAGAGAAGGAAGTGATCACAGGTGTCAAGTAGAATGACAACTGAGATGTTGTGACCTTTAGCAAAGCAAGTCTCGGGTAACCTCAAGAAGAGCAGCTTTGGCCAAGTAGTGGGGGTGACACAGGATGGGGGTGAGTTTGAGGAAGAATCGGAGCCAAGAAATTGGAGCAGAGACAATATTTTCAAGGGGATATGGACAGACAGTTTTCTAAAGAGAAAATCCACATTGCCTAAAACACAGATAAAGAGGATCAAATGTACCCATAAGCAGAGCGGTAACTAAATTATCAATGAGGCACCATGGTACACCCATAAGAGCATAAAAATTGAAGAAAATATACTTTATGGTTCCAGAGAAGGGAAGAAAGGTTGCCTTCACACATCAATAGTGGGAATGCAAATTCCAAAAACATTTTTGCAAAGGGAATTGGCAATAACTGTTTAAATTTTTTTTAAAACTTGTAAGTCATCAGTCTTGCCCTTAGATATCTATTCTATGAAATAATTTTTAAAAGCACACACACATCAGGACAGACATGTAGATGA
>NW_007871174.1:0-587 GCF_000696425.1 Galeopterus variegatus
GTGGCACCTGTGTTCCCACCACCTAAGCTTCACGTTGTTGGCGTTTTGCCATCCCTGTGTTTTCTGTCCCAGTAGCACTGACAGAAACATCATTCCTGGGGGTCAGAGCACATGACCCTCACCTGTTTCTCCTTCTTCCCTTCTCCGCTGCTGATTTTTGTTGGATTACTGCCAGGACTCCCACATCGCTCCTGCCTGCCCCTTCTGCTTGCGCTGCCACCTGGCTGCTCTCTGGAAGGTCATCTTGGGGTCACTCCCACGGATAGCCTCAGGGAAACCCGCTCCTGCCTGCCCTCCCTGTCCTAGCTGCTTGCACCGTGTCGCTAACGGGACAGCTCAATTTGCTTCCTCCTTTCTGGAATGTTCTTTTCTTCCTCCGGGACCCTGCGTCATGACTGTCGGTGCTCTGCACATTTTGCTTTTCAAGACATTGCTCGTCCTCATCCTCAGATACAGTCCTCGGCCACAGGGGATAGCTGGCAGCATCTGCAAACATTTGATTGTCACATGGGGGCTTGCTACTGGCATCCCTCGGGGAGAAGCCAGGGTGCTGCTCAACACCCTGCAGCACACAGGGCATGGCACAG
>NW_007871175.1:0-587 GCF_000696425.1 Galeopterus variegatus
AGCAAAAAAGAGGAGGAAAAGAAGGAAGAAAGAAAGGAAGAAAGGCCCATCGTCCTGGATGGAGGGGAATGTACCTTAAAAACCAGAAACAATTAGAGTTGTAGGACAACCTAAGACCACGAGTGCAATGAAAGAAGAACTCAAAGACAAGAAGATAAGGCAACAGAATTAACTAAGGACCAAAATGACTCCATCAAAAAACCATTTCTAAATTAGAAACAAGCTGAATAAACACTGCTGCAAATCGAATCACTGACATAGAAAGCTTGCAAGTCATAGTAAAGGCTGAGGAAAGAGATGAAGAGAAGATAATATGGGGGGGGGGTGGAAAAGAAATGTATATATAGATATGATATCGGAAAATTTCCCTAAAATGAATAAAGAGCTGAACATGTACATCAAAAAGGCACACTGTATACCAAGAAAAATTGATTCTGATGGAGAAAAAGAATGCCTCAAGAACATCATAACTAAGTTCAGACATGAAAGAACCCAAGGACATGGTACCCAAACCACTCTTCGGGGGAAAAAAAAAAAACACTTGAGGATAAAATTCAAGCAACCAAGGGATGACTAGAGAAGCTGTG
>NW_007871176.1:0-587 GCF_000696425.1 Galeopterus variegatus
TGATCGTGCATTGATTAAGGAAAATAAATTTTAAAAAAGAGACATCGAGTAGAACCGTGATTCCCAGAGGCAGAGAAAGAAAGTGGGTAGGGGAACGCCAGGGAAATGTTGGTGACTGGTGCAAAGTTACAAAGTTACGGTTAGATAGGAAGAATCAGTCCTGGTGCCCTACGGTGACAATAGCTAATAATATTATATAGGATATTTCAAGATAGCCAGAAACGAGGATCTTGAACGTTATAATCACAGAGAAATGAAAAATGTAGAGGTGACTAGATGTGCTAATAATTCTGATTAGATCTTTAGACAATTTATGTATATATTGAAACAAGAAATTGTACCCTATAACCATGTACACTGAAAAAACCCCCAAAGTTTAAAAAACATATTTTTTTATAAAAGTTTAGGTTTACACAATTATTGCAAAGACAGTACAGAGAAATCTAATATATTCCACACCCATTTTCCCCAATTACTGTCATCTTATGTTAGTATTTTACTTTTCTCATAATTAATAAAAGAGAAGACAGAAACAAGGACACTAGAGGAATTTGAGGGCTCTGGTACCTATAGCCAGAAGAAGTAAA
>NW_007871177.1:0-587 GCF_000696425.1 Galeopterus variegatus
CTGGGGAAACTGAGGCTCAAAGAGGCCTCTCTGCAGGGAGCTCCCTTGAATGTGGGAGCAATGGGGCTGAGATCAAGGTGTGGGGGCCGTGGCAGGGACCCAACCACTGTTTTCATAAATTAACATGTGGCACTGTAAGACCAAATACCGTTCATTTAGGGGTGCAGACCAGAAACAGAGGGCACCCCATTCATCTGTTTCATTGAAAACTGATTGCTGAGTCTGTTACGTGTCAGATGTGGCCCTGGAACTAGAGAAACATGGCCCCAGGCCCCCAGAGCTTGTGTGCTCAAGGGGGAGCCTGGCAGAACGTACCCACCGTTCATCACAAAACAGACTGAAACCCTCAGGTAGGCGGTAGGGGAGGGAGTCTTGACACGTAGACCATGGAGGCCCAGCCTCCTCCTCAGAGGTCCCTCAGTGCTTCCTTGATGACGTGTGGTTGTGCTGTAAGATGTTCCAGGACTGGCCAGCTCAGGAGGAGGCGGAGGGAATCCAGACCAGAGGAAGGCACCACGGGCGAAGGCTCTGGGGTGGGAATGTTTACCAAGCTGAAGGAAGGTCGGCTGGAGAGTCCAGTGCAGTGA
>NW_007871178.1:0-587 GCF_000696425.1 Galeopterus variegatus
GACAGGCAGAAACGACATTTTTCAAATAATTCAATTCAATAATTCATGTCATCCAATGGAACTACATTCTTTTTATCCCTGAAAATGTATTTGAGGATTTTTTAATAATTGACATTCAGACTTGTGAAAAATAGGTTGGAGAGGTTAAATGATGTGTTACAGTTGTATACTTAACTAGCTTATGACCATGAGCGATACTCAGAACCCCAAAGAAAGAGGCTTACTCAGCTATAATTTGAAATAGAGGTGATTTCAAAGGTTCTTTCAAGCAATAAAATTTCATGATTTATAGAAAACTTTCATTAATGATCTGACCTGCAGATTTATTGTTTACTGAAGTTTGTTATACAATTTCTCAATTAATAACATCAACAGAAGAGAAACGTTACCGCACTGTGATCAAACTTCATATAGTAAATCACTGCCATATAAAAAAGCTATATTTTGTGCCTCTAATGTAATCAAAAGTTAAAGAGTTTTTCTGGTATTCTATGTCATATTTCTAAGTGATTTTCTATATATAAGGAGTCCTGGTAGTGCATAGTTCTAATATGCACAGATTTGAGTTACCAGGGTATGATGGTTAA
>NW_007871179.1:0-587 GCF_000696425.1 Galeopterus variegatus
CACTACTGCATTCACTCAGAACTCAAAACACCCTACCCAACTGTCACTATAGAGCACATCTACATGAAATTTTCTTCCTTCAAAAGATACTCCATAGTATTAGAAGGAGCAAGTTCTCCACCAGATGTCCAGACATCAGTGTAGGTGTACAAAAAGGATGAAAAATCAAGAACATATGACACCCTTAAAGGAATATAAAACTCTCTAGTACCAGACCCCAAAAAGCAGGAAACCTGTGAAATACCTCAGAAGGAATCTCATACAATGATCTTAATGAAATTCAATGACCACAAGAATATGCAAATAGACAAAACAATAAAATGACAAAAATAATCCAGGGTCTAAAGGATAAATTTTACAAAAAGATAGATATCTTTAAAAAGAGCTAAGCAGAAACCTTGGAATTCATTCAACAAAATAAAAAATTCAACTGAAAGCTTAAGTGATTTGTTAGAGCAAGCAGAAAAAAATAATTTTCTAACTTGAAGACAGGTTTTTTGAAATAACTTAGGCAGAAAAAAAGAGAAAAGAACAGAAAAAATAATAATTTGCACATGAAGAAAGCCTGGGAGATCTATGGGACAACC
>NW_007871180.1:0-587 GCF_000696425.1 Galeopterus variegatus
TCCAACCTGTTAAGGTGATTTTAAGGGACTAAATGATGCCTTCTATGTTATATACTTAGCTCAGTGTCAGGCACATAAATAATTGTTGGCTGTATTGTATTGCATCGCTGTAATCTTTAACCTGTCTACTAAAACTTAGTTTGAAAGCTGTTTCTGAGGTCAGGATCAGAAGTGAAAAATTCTTGTCATTTAAAAAGGTCATCTGAACTGTCCACATGCCAAATCCTTCTTTGAGTCCTAATGTTAATGTGTCTTTTTCATTCTTACATCTTTAGACTGGGATATTTTCGGGGGTCTGATGGGCTGTAACACACTGTTTCCATAGCTGGTTTACCAATTCACTGATCTACGGCATTTCACTTAGGATTGTTCTCTATTTGACAGAAAGGCTTGAGGGAGATGGTGATCTTAAATGCCAGGAGGATTTTCCACATGGGCACAGGGGGAGAAAGCTGTCAGCATCTGTGCACAGCATGCAGAGCAGATTTTGAGGGTGGGAAACTCCATTTATGTGTCCAGTTAATGAACCCTTGGGCTTGAGCACAATGTACAGTGGAAGTGAAAAGGGATTAATTCATCTGGAGCTC
>NW_007871181.1:0-587 GCF_000696425.1 Galeopterus variegatus
TAATCCTGTAAAACAGCTGCCACATGTAGTTCTTTATCTTTACATGGATGACATAATTCTTAGGGCACCAACGCCCCCGGACTTATCTCATGCACTCAGCCTAACTCTCTCCTGCTTGACTAAATGGGGGTACAGGTGTCAGCCGATAAGGTCCAGACCATACCCCCATTTAAAATTCTGGGCACCCTTTTAACTTTAGAAAAGGCTAGCCCATTAAAGCCTCAGCTAACCATCTCAAATTCGTATCCTCTCCCTCAATTACAAAAGCTTCTAGGTGAAATAAATTGGCTACGCTCATGGATTCCCCTTTCCACTGGCCAGCTCGCTCCCCTGCTTGCCCTGTTGCACGCCTCTGACCCCAGCACCCCCTTCATGCTCTCACCTGAGTGCCATCAGCTTTTAAAGTCAGTCCAAGATCTCCTAAACAGTGCCCAGTTGAAATGCTATGACCCTGAGTGCCCTATAGAGTTATGACTCATGGCCACTAACACCACATACATGGCTGCCCTAACCCAAAGGAGGGAGCCACTCCAATGGGTACACTTATCCCTAGGAGGGGGCCCCTGGGTGTACACCACTCTGAACCA
>NW_007871182.1:0-587 GCF_000696425.1 Galeopterus variegatus
CCCAGGAAGTCTACCAGGTTTCTGCTAGGCACAGACAACCGGTCGCTGTGGGTGCCTTTGTAGCACTGTGTAGATCTTTCTCGGGCCTTATTACCTTCCTCCTGGTATCGCGGTTATTTGTGTAATTGTCTTATCTCCCACACCAGAGCGTGAGCTCCCCGGGGGAGAAGCCCGCAGCACAGGGTTCACCTTTGAATCCCCCCCGGCACAGACTGACTCCGGTGCCCGCCCACAGTCAGCTCTCGGGCAGGTTCAAGAGAACTCAGGAACTCTCTGACCACACTATTCCTAACCAGATATCGGTTAGGCATTTTTCTGAACTGGTAGCCGCAGAGATGGTATCTGCCTCCCAGTAACAGGAAGTTTACCGGGGGCCAGAGCCCAGGGTGCGGTGGAGTGACAGTCGGCCCAGCCCATACTTCCTTGCCCTCCCGACGCTGGCCGGGATGCCCCATGCCACCAGCCCCGCCAGAGAACCACAGAGGGAGTGGGAGGGGAGGCCGGCCCGCAGGCCCCGGGAAGCCCCGCGCTGGGGCAAGCAAGTGGGAAGGCTCAGTGAGGAGCTGAGCCGGGCGAGGAGGACAGGC
>NW_007871183.1:0-587 GCF_000696425.1 Galeopterus variegatus
GGAGAGGAATGGGGGAGGGGGTAGACTGGATAAGGGGGAGAAAGAATAAGCATAAGTTGTACCAATCAATATGCTAATAAAAATAAATTAAAAAAAATGAAATTCTGTTATTTGTGGTGAAGCAACATGGATGAAACTGGAGACCATCAGGTTAAGTGAACTAAGCGAGGCACAGAAAGACAAATGCCACATGATCTCACTCATATGTGGAATCATAAAAAAGAAAAAGAGAAGTGTTTTTTATGTAAGTAGAGAGTGGAATAATGGCTACCAGATGCCTGGATGGGAAGTATGTGGTGGTGAAGGGGAAGAGGTAGATTAAGAGGTACAAAATTATAGGTAGTTAGGAAAAATAAGTTCTGGTATTCTAGGCTTACTAGAGCTAATAATATTATATTGTATATTTCTTTTTGTTGTTATTAATTCAACATTTATTAATCACACACACACACACACAGACAACTCTGTCTACTAACTAGACACTGAAATATAAAATTGTCAAAAACTAGAAAAATGAATTATGTGTACACGTATAAAAAGCAAAACATTGATACCTTTCCCATCACACTTATTCTCAAGTTTTATCC
>NW_007871184.1:0-587 GCF_000696425.1 Galeopterus variegatus
TTTGATGAAAATGGTGCCTTCTAGAGTTTTGTAGAGGACAATTCTCACAATCATTCTCAGTGACCTGACAATCTAGTACCCACTGCAAAAATCACATCATTTTTAATTCAGTACCTTTTCCCCAGGACCACTTTGCTTTTCTACCAACACACACACACACACACACACACACACACACACAAATACAAAAACATACACATTCGTACACACACATAAATACATACCACCACGAATTCACTGTCCTTATGCCTTCCAAATTAAATCAGTTCTAGGAATGGAAAGAAACTTTCTGGAATCTACCTTTATGCTACAAGGAACAATGATAATTCTATAATATCATGGGGTGGAAATGTGCAGAAAAACATTTCCCTAGTAATATATACACAGTGAATACACTATACTTAATTGCTCACTTCTACGCTGTATATTAGCATGGTTTCACAAAGCAACATTATTGAATGTTAAAACATTCTAAAAATACCTGTCAGTCAGTCCCTGTATTTCAAGTCTGAGATTAAAACAATAATTTATTTTGCAGTTTCTGTCAAGGTATTGTAAGTTCTAATTTCAAAGAGTATTTCAGCATG
>NW_007871185.1:0-587 GCF_000696425.1 Galeopterus variegatus
CTCCTGCCGCCTGCCCTCATTCCCTTCCTGCCCGCCTCCTGCCCTCCCTCTCTTCGCCCTGTTTTGAGCCTTACCAGTCCCATCCCCCTGCCTCTCCCAAGGGTGAGAGAGGGTCGCTCCTCCCTGGGCTCCCCCTGGGCCTGGCGCCATCCAGATGGTGATGTGGGGGTTGTGATAAGGGGCCGGGGTAAGGGAGGGTGAAATGCCCCTTCCATCCAGTCTTTCTTTCAGGTGCCCTGCTCCTGGTCTTAGCCCTCCAGGGCGAGTTAGCGAGAGGGCCAGAGTGACTGAGCTGAGATGGAATCCTGGACTTATCACTGAGCCACTGCTCCCAGGACCTCATAGGCCACAGCCCTCCCTTAAATAAACAGCTCCAGCAAGGCTGGCCCAGCTCCCTGATTCTGATCCGTCTCTGAGTTTTTTGGTTTTCTTTTTCAAACTAATTAATTAATTGAGTTGGTTTGTGTGTGTGTGTGTGATAATGAGGCCTCATGTGTACTCAGAGAGTGTCTGGGAGCTGGGAGCTGGGAGACAAGGGCAATAAGCCTGTGGCTATGGAACTACTGGGGCCAGACACCTGACGGCAA
>NW_007871186.1:0-587 GCF_000696425.1 Galeopterus variegatus
ATATTTTTACTAGTTTGGGTTTGTCTTATAGCAGAAATAGATATAGTTAGCCAGAGAGCACGGAGGAACTTTGGTCAAGGGACTTAACTTCACAAACCTGACAGCCTAAGTGAGAAAGATAGGAAACATGATGGGTCTTAACCCACTACACCCTTTTGGGATATCACCATCTGGTTCTGGAGGGAGCATCTGCGAGGTCATGACTAGGAGATAATCAGCCCAGGCCAGACTTCAAGCAAAGTATAAAGAAACAGAGGCAAGAGCCCCAAGTTGCTGCATCTGTAGCAAAATCCCCAAGTTGCTGCATCTGTCAGCTGTGGCAGGTTGCTGGCCAGTCGCCTGGATCCTTGGTCCAGTGGACGGAAACAGATTGGAATGGCCGCTTCTTGGTGTGGGCTACTCTCACACAGACGTGGAAGCCAGTCTTGTTGAAATCCTCAGGACCTTTAGCCCACGAGGGTAAGGACCTTTGAGCACTGCCTCTGCTGCACTGAGAAGGGACCCAGGTAGATGCCACTCTCAAGTTACAGTCTCAAGGATCATCAATTACACCCCATCCGATTTATACAGTTCCTGGTAGATGTGAA
>NW_007871187.1:0-587 GCF_000696425.1 Galeopterus variegatus
TTGTAACAAAAGTCTGCTTCCTCTTTAGCGAGGCAGTATAGTCGTGTGACAAGGAACTTAATTAAACTCTGGAGGCAGGGGGCTTAAAACTTAGTAGCTACATGACCTTGGTTAACTCATTTGAATCTTCTGTGCCTTGGTTTTCTCATTTCTGAAGAGGGGATAATAATAGTACTTATTTGGTGGGGCAGTTGTTAAGATTATGTGAGTTCACATCTATGAAACACAATACTTGGCACCTGGTGAGTATCACATGAGTTTGCTGTTTTTATTATTTCTCCCATTCAACCCAGCACATAAATTAAGTTTATATAAAACTTGATTGTCCCTATTTGTTTGCAAGTCTACCTCTACTGATGACACTGACAGTTCTTTCTGGGTTTCCCAAGCACTTGTGATATATTTGGTTTTTGCTTTTTAATTTTTTTTTATTAGCATATTCATTGTTACAAGTCATACTTGTTTTTTATGCCCCTTAACCAATTTCTCCCTTTCCCACTCATGGTACATTTGGACAAAAAAAAAAAAAAAAAATCTACAATCATGTGGCTCAGGAAAAGAAGTCAGGATTAGAGACATAGCTCTGA
>NW_007871188.1:0-587 GCF_000696425.1 Galeopterus variegatus
TTCTTGGTAAATACCTAGGAGTGGAACTGCTGGCTCATAGTTTAGGTGTATGTTTAACTTAAAAAGAACTACCACACTGTTTTCTTAAGTAGTAGTACCATTTTATATTTTCACCAGCAATGTCTGAGAGTTCCAGTTGCTCCATGTTTTCCCGTATATTTGGTGTAGTAATGGTCTTTAATTTTAGCCATTCTGATGAATGTATAGTGGTATCTCCAATGGCTTTAATTTGTTCTCTGATGACTAGTGATGTTAAGTACTTTTTCATGTGCTTATTTGCCAGTCATATATCTTCCTTTGTGAAGTTTCTGTTCAATTCTTTTACCCACTTTATACTAGTTTTTTAATATTAAGCTTTAGGAGTTCTTCACATATCTGATTAGAAATTCCTGAAAAAAATAAAATATTTTCTTTCATATGTAGCTTGCCTATTTGTTTTCTTAATGAAGTCTTTAATGAACAGAAGTTTTAGTTTCCTAGGCCTTCTGTAACAATTTACCACACTTAGTGGCTTAAAACAACAGAAATTTATTTATTTATTTATTTATTTTTTTCCTTTTTGTCTTTTTTCGTGTCCGGCAACGGAT
>NW_007871189.1:0-587 GCF_000696425.1 Galeopterus variegatus
AACTTCTAAATATTAGCTTAATATCTGTTGTCGTCCATTCCGGTTGCTATAACAAAACACCGTAAACTGGGTGGCTTGTAAACAAGAGATATTTATTTCTCAAAGATCTGAAGGCTGAGAAGTCCAGGATCAAGGTGCTGGCATATTCAGTGTCCAATATAGGCTTCTTCCTCATGGACAGCACTTCCTTGCTGTGTCCTCACACGGTGGAAGGGACGAGCGTGTTTTCTAGGGTCTCTTTTATAAGGGCACTACTATGTTCCCAAGGTGTATATCCCTCTGAAATTCATATGCTGAAACCTAACTCCCGCGGTGATGGTATTAGGAGGTTTGACCTTCGAGAGGTCACTAAGTCATGAGGATGACTCCACCCTCATGAATGAGAGTAGTGTCCTCATAAACGAGGCCGGGGAAACTCGTTCTCCCCCTCCATCATGTAGGACTCAGCTAGAAGGTGCCATCTTTGAAGCAGATGCTAAATCTGCTGGTGCCTTGATCTTGAACTTCCTGGCCTCTAAAACTGTATGCAGTAAATTTCAGTTGTTTATAAATTACCCAGTCTAAGTTTTGTTCAAGCAGTGAACAGA
>NW_007871190.1:0-587 GCF_000696425.1 Galeopterus variegatus
CACCCCACCCCACCCCACTTTCCCTGCCTCGGTAACCAGTATTCTACTCTCTATTTCTCTCTTTGAAATTTATTTTTCTTAATCGACCCATGATAATTGTATATATTTATGGAGTGCAATATGATGTTTGGGCACATTCATACTGTTTGCAATGATCATATCAGGATTCTTAGTATAGTCATCACCTCAAACATTTGTCACTTCTTTGTGTTGGGAACATTCAACATCATCTCGACTAGCTACTCGAAGACACACAATACTTTGCTGTTAACTGTAGTCTCCCTATATCACTATAGAACCCTAGATCCCATTCTTCCTGTCTCTCTGACATTTGCATCCACTGACCACCCCTCTCTCCATCCCTTCTTCTCTTTCTCCCCACTAATCTCTATAGTCTCTAATAACATCTATTCTACTCTCTAAATCTATGAAATCAACTTTTTTAGCTTCCATATATGAATGAGAACATGTGGTATTTCTTTCTCTGTGCCTGGCTTATTTCACTTAACATAAGTTTCTCCAAGAGCATCCATGTTGTTGCAAATGGCAGAATTTCATTCTTTTTATGGCTGAGTAGTATTCCATTG
>NW_007871191.1:0-587 GCF_000696425.1 Galeopterus variegatus
TAGCTTGCTTTCACTTTCTTTTTATCATATCTTGGTAAGGCATGCATGTTTTTGTCAACAATTTTTTTTTTCTGGGCAGCAACACTTTCTTTCCAAAGAGCATAAACATGCAAAAACAAAGATGAGGGAATGAAACAATGGTACATTTTACAATACTGAAAAAAAATAAGTAAATAGTTCAGAAGAAACAATAAAAGCAACAGGACTCATTAAGGGTCTACCAGGTTTCCCAAGAAAATGTCAGCACTTTCAATCTGCCGTATCGCTCTACTACAGGAGAGCTCACATACTGTACAACTTGATTCTTCCTGGGTAAGCTCTATTAAATTACATAAAATGCCACATTTTCTACACAACTGTACATATAAAAATTGCCAGCCAATAAGCATTTAATATTTTTTTCTCTATTACTGAAAGATGGCATTAATAACAGTAAGTGTACCCCCAGTGTATTTCTTTATGTTTGTATTCAACCATGTAACCACTACCTAGATGAATATATAGAATGCCCAGTCCATGAACCCACTGAAGGTAATTTTTCTGACTGCCTTCATCATCAAATATTCTGCCTCTTAAATTTCATATAA
>NW_007871192.1:0-587 GCF_000696425.1 Galeopterus variegatus
CTGAGAACCAAAGATACTGAGGACATTTTAAAAGCAACTAGAGATAAATGACACATTATCATAAGCACAACAATATGAACAGCCATGGATTTTTCTCACCAGAAACCATGGAGACAAGAAGATAGTGCAACAGCAATTTGAAAGTGCTAAGTAAAAACAAAAACAAAAACTGTCAATCCAGAATTCTATATACCATAAAAAAATCCTTTAAGAATGAAAGTGAAATAAAGATTTAAATAAGAGAAAATTAAAAGAATTTTTTATTAGAAGACCTGCACATTAATAAATGCTGAAGGAATTCTTCAAGATGAGACAACGATTCTACATGAAAACACAAACTTCAGGAAACAATGAAGAGTGCCAGAAATACATGGATAAAAATAAAATATTAGTTTTTCTTTTTTCTTTTTTAGAACTCTTATGACTATTTAATTCAAAGTTTATAACATTATCTTGGTAGGGTTTATAAAGTATTTGGATATAATACATATGAAAACTAAGATATAAAGGAGAGAAGAGGTGCAATGAGATGAGATGCAATGTTTCTATGCTTTAGATAAAATGATACAATATTAGACTAAATTGAC
>NW_007871193.1:0-587 GCF_000696425.1 Galeopterus variegatus
GCCCCCCCGGGCCGGCCCCCCCCCTTTTTTTTTTTTAATTAAGAAAAAGTACATCAATACCTTCCATACTGAAGGAAGTGGAAGGCAGGCCTAATAATCTATATACATTATCTCTTACTTCCATGATTTTTTCCTCCTTCTTGGGAGTTTGAAAATAGTTTTTGATTGTGGAAAATATCACTCGTTGCTAATTTCATGGCAACAGAATCTTATCGATCTTCTCTCTGCTTTAGAAAACAGCAGGAGAGGAAGCCCTCTCTTCTACCCTGGTTTTAGAATAGGTCTTCATCTGTTTAGGATGAGCAGCCCTTGTAGATCTGCTTCTT
Organism: Galeopterus variegatus; assembly: GCF_000696425.1. Taxonomy (NCBI): domain Eukaryota; kingdom Metazoa; phylum Chordata; class Mammalia; order Dermoptera; family Cynocephalidae; genus Galeopterus; species Galeopterus variegatus. Next base: position 327 of record NW_007871193.1, read on the forward strand.
TTGCTTTTTTCCTAGATTAACAATTGCACCAGCATGTGCGGTGAAAGGAGTGTCTCTGATTGCTTTTGTCTGTTGCTCCTTCTGTCCTCGCTAGGGAAGTCACATTTTCTCTGAAGGACGAACTGGACACTTTTCTGGATGTTGCTAATTAAACTTCTGCTGTGATATGGAAAAGGATTCTTACCCTCTCTAAGTTGTTCACGTGCAGGAGTGGGTACTGCAAGTGTGCTGGAAACCTCCCCAGGATGTGCAGTGGCTTCA
>NW_007871194.1:0-587 GCF_000696425.1 Galeopterus variegatus
CTTTTGCTGTTCCACCTTCCACCATGTGAGACTGCTGCCTCAGAAGAAGCCATTACAGATGTAGCTCTCACTAGACACCAAACCGCTGCTTGATCTTAGACTTCCTAGTCTCTGGAACAGTGAGAAATAAATGCCTGTTGTTTATAAGTTACCCACTCTCAGGCATTTTGTTGTGACAGTGCATATGGACTAAGACAGTAGGCGGCTCTCCAACACCCCACCCCTTCCCACTCCAGGCACCTCTGGGAATGCACTTTGATCTCTTTGACTGTTACTAAGTAATCCTTAGCTTGTTTCAACTCTGCATAGAGGTTTCATAATACTATAACTGATTCTGGAGAAAAATGATTACCAAATTTCTAAGAATGAAGCTGAAAGTAAATTATACCAACCAGCATCAAATAAATAAATCTCAAAATGATAGAAATTAGAGAAAGAGATGATTTTTGTCATGTATGTAGATGGCCCAAGGGTGTAGAGTATGATTAATTCCGACTCCCTATTTTCTGCTGCTCTGTCCATTGAATTTAATGACTCAAGTAGTAGGGTTGCCACAACTTCCCTTGAGGAAGACTCTTCCACAATTT
>NW_007871195.1:0-587 GCF_000696425.1 Galeopterus variegatus
CTTTTCATATGTGGGTGTACCACAGCTTGCATGTATCTGTGCAAGTGGATTGTGCTCAGTGTTTCCTGAGATGGTCACACTTAGTTTTGGCAGCTGCAGTGAATCGGTTGTGCGGCATATCACAACTCACCGAGTCTTGTGCTTACTGTTGGGAGTCCAGTTTGACTCTGGTTTCTTTGCTGCCACTGTTCATATTACCATGTTTTTTACACTTTCTTAAAAGCTCTTCTCTGGCTTCCCAGTAGCCTGAGGATGATGGGGCCTGGTGGCCTCAGGGCTTGGCTAAATAGGACAAGCGTGAGGACCCTTAGACCTCCACCCACTGTAGAGAGGGGACCCTGAGCCCAGGGAGGACAGGGTTCCACCTGCCAGCCGGTAGCTATTTTCTCTTCATTGCATGGCTTTTAAAATTCTCTCTCCATTGCAAGACCAGCTTTGGCTTCCTTGGGATGCAGAAGAGGAGTCTGAAAATTCCAGGCTAGGCTAACAGAGTGTGGGTTTTAAGCTTTCAAAAGCTAGATTCCAGCCTCTTAATGGTCTTTGCACCATGAAGGTTGCCAGGCTTTCAGGGCGTTTTAGGGTAATAA
>NW_007871196.1:0-587 GCF_000696425.1 Galeopterus variegatus
AAGAATTAATATTGTGAAAATGTCCATACTACCCTAAGTGATCTACAGATTCAAAGATTCAATGCAATCCATATCAAAATACCAATAGCATTCTTCACAGAAATAGAAAAAAAAATCCTACCATTCATACACAAAGATGAAGGACCTCAAGTAGCCAAAGTAATCCTGAGCAAAAGAAAAAATCCAGAAGATTATACCACCTGACTTCAAATTATAATACAAAGCTACAATAACCAAACAGCATGGTACTAGCATAAAAATAGACACATGGACCAAAAGAATAGAATAGAGAACTCAGAAATCAATCTATGTACTTACAGCCAACTGATCTTTGACAAAGACACCAAGAACATACATTGGGGAAAGGAAAGCCTCTTCAGCAAATGGTGCTGGAAAAACTGGATATCCATGTGTAGAAGAATAAAACTAGACTCATGCCTCTTAACATATACAAAAATCAACACCAAAGGGATTAAAGACTTAAATAAAGCCCTGAAACTATAAAAATCCTAGAAGAAAATATACAAGAAACACTTCAGGATGTAGGCCTGGCCCAAGACTTTATGAATAAGACCCCAAAAGCATAA
>NW_007871197.1:0-587 GCF_000696425.1 Galeopterus variegatus
TTCCCACTGCCTACTGTGTGCCAAGCTCTCTGCCAAGTTCTCAAAATACAAAGATGAACCAACTTGCTATGGTATTCTCCCATGCCTTGGAATCTGGTCTAGAATGTGACTGCATACCAGTGAGACTCTAATTTATTATTAAGGCAAAGGTAATCTAAGTATCTGCCATACCACTTTCCTCTTATGAGCAAGACTACACTTTATACCATGCGACCTTGCTAGCTGAAGCCTAATCATTATACTGTGAAATAGTGCTTTATACTGGAGAGTAACCTATCTAACTAATCAGAGCTTCTCTCTCTGGGAGTTTGAATGAGAGACATATAATCTATATACAATGTGATGGCATGAAAAAGAAAAGATACACACAGAGAAGTAAATAAGCAGAAGCCCTGAGGCAGCAAAGGCTGTAAGTAAACAGAAGCCATGTTGTAGATAGATCACTAGCTGGGAATATAGGAGAAACAGAGCAGATAGATACAGTGGAGTATCAGAAATTCATTAAATTAATACTTGAGTACTTACAGTACAGTATAGGTGCAGGATTAAAATGGTCAGTAAAACAGACAACTAACACTGTTTGCACT
>NW_007871198.1:0-587 GCF_000696425.1 Galeopterus variegatus
GTTAGGTTTATGTTTTTATTTATAAAGTGCATAAATTCTTAGAGTTCTCTGTATATATATATATACTATTGATTATCAAGAAGTAAAGCTTGAGAACTAATTTAAAAACTGAAGAGGTGGAAGGCAATCTGTTAGTGAGGAACTATTATGTCTATTAATTAGATTGGCTTTAAAACAGGGATGAAAATACAACCTAGAGAAATTCCACAAAATCAAAGTAAAACTACATACATTATGAAAGATTTTCCCTAGGTTTATTCCAAAAAGGTGCATATAAATTACTTCCCCCTTTTCTTTTTAATACTTAAAGAATGTAAAATTGAAAGGTTGATTAATCTTTTTAATACTTAAATAATGTAAAATTGAAAGGTTGATTAATGTGGAGATTTAAAAAATTACTTTCAACTAATATGCAAAATATTTATATATTTTATTGTGATGGTTTTTCTTAGGAGATAATTCCACAGACATCAGTTTACATGCTATAAATATTCTTCTGGGTAAGTGAAAAAATATTATGTCTGTGATTAAAAGATGTTTTACTAGAAAAACAAAGCAGTTCCAGGAGTTTCCCATTGAGCATTTAA
>NW_007871199.1:0-587 GCF_000696425.1 Galeopterus variegatus
TATGTCTTTTTTTGAAAAATGTCTACTCAGTTCCTTTGCCAATTTTTAACAAGATTACTTTATTATTATTGAATTGTTTGAGTTCTTTGTATATTCTGGATATTAATCCCTTATCTGATGTATAGTTCGCAAATATTTTCTTCCTTTCTGTAGGCTGTCTTTTCACTGTGTTGATCGTTTTCTTTGCTGTGCAGAAGCTTTTGAGTTTGATATAATCCCACTGGTTAATTTTAATTTTGTTCTTTGTGCTTCTAAAGTATTATTCATAAAGTCTTTGCCCAGACCTGTGTCCTGAAGTCTTTCCCCATGTAGAATGTTTTTCTTGTAGAATTTTTATGGTTTCAGGTCTTACATTTAATTCTCTAACCCATTTTGAGTTGGTTTTGGAATATGGTGAGAGATGGGGTCAAGTTTCATTCTTCTGCATATGGGTCTCCAATTTTCCCAGCATCATTTAGTGAAGAGACTGTCCTCCCGCCAAAGTATGTACTTGGCTCCTTCGTCAAAAATCAGATGGCTGGGGCCAGCCCGGTGGCACACTGGAGAGTGCGCTGCTTGGGAGCGCGGCGGCGCTCCCGCTGAGGGTT
>NW_007871200.1:0-587 GCF_000696425.1 Galeopterus variegatus
GAACATTGCAAAGATAATGGATTTCCCATAGACAAAATGTACATTTGCTAACTCTGTAGGTTTTTTTTTTTTTTTTTTTTTGCCCAAATTGTTATGTAATTTATTGCCATCAGAAGAACACTTACCGTGATATTCACGAATTTTGGAATGTCAGTTAGCTAATTTCCTACATCAGAAAGCTAAACCTCAGAATCTATGAGCAAATACCATATATTCACCCACAGTATGGTTAAATGTTTTGTGTTTGCTCTTATAAATAAAAATTAATAGAATTTATAATTTGAAAGTCGGATATTGAATTATTAAATAACCATAATTGCATTAATTGTAATAATAATTTTAATATATAAAGAAGAATAAATGAATTTTATGCATCTACAACAAGCCCTGTAAAAGGTACTATAATAAGTTTCTTGATTTCAAGAATTATTATAGCTAAATATAACAAACAAATTTAGGAATAGAGAAGTTCAATGACTTCTAGTGTCAGAACTGAGATTCAACTAAAGTTTGCCTAATTCCAAATCCTGTGTGCTTAATCAATACATAACATAATGCTATTTGTAGAGGAGAGAGAATAGATTGAA
>NW_007871201.1:0-587 GCF_000696425.1 Galeopterus variegatus
TCCTTCTTTGCAATCCCCCATCCTCATTCCTTCCTCTACCTCCAGCATCTCAGACATCACAACAGAGACTGCTAATTATTTCTCGACATACATTCTCCTCTTTTTACTTCAGGAGGAGCCTCAAATATTTGCTAAGGGTATACCTGCTCAACTAAAAACTACATTTCTCACCTCCCTTGCAGCTACCTGACGATGTGACTGTTCTTGCCAACGGTGTGTGAACAAACGTGACATGTGCAACTTCCGGGAGTGCAGTTACAGAAAAACATGTGCAACTTCCGGGAGTGCAGTTACAGAAAAAAGCACGCCTTGTCCTCCCTCTTCTTCCTTTCCTCTGACACATGGGTATGATGGCAGGGGTTTGAGCAGTCATTCTGGGCTGATGCCTTATCTTGATCCGTGTTTTGAGCAGAGGAACTGAATAGAAGGAACCTGGGTCCCAATATTACAGATATCAAGACCTTGAGTGTCTAAAATTTAAGTAATAGAGAAATAAACTTTAATGTTGTTTAAGCCACTGTATTTAGGGGTCTTTTTATTATAGCAGTCTAGCATGTTTTCTAACTTAAGTCATGGATGCATCTTTA
>NW_007871202.1:0-587 GCF_000696425.1 Galeopterus variegatus
TTAATTTTGTCAGATGTGATACTTTTTAAAGAGTCCTTATTTTTTGGAGACATTTACTGGAATATTTACAAATGAAATGAAGTGACATCTGTATTTGCTTGAAAATAATGTGGTGGGGTGGTGGGTAAGATACAAAACTAGTATGGCCATGAGTTGTTAAGTGTTACAACTACCTGATTTTTAGGAGTACATTAGTTATTTTTTCTATATTTGCATATATTTGAAATTTTTCATAATAAGGGATTGAAGAGAAACCATGTGTATATGTGTGTGTGCACATGCATGCACACAGACACAAAGAAATTGGTGATATCAAGTATAAATAATTCTTCTGAAGAGTTAAGCTTTAAACAGAAAAGAAAGAAATGGGTCTGTAGCTGATATTGCTTTTATTTATTTTGGGGGAGCAGCTGGCTAGTACAGGGATTGAATCCTGGACAGTGGTGTTATTAGAACCATGCTATAAACAACAGCTTACCAACCAGTCCTTGATATTGCTTTTAAAACAGACCTTATGGTTCATTAATTTTTTTTTGCATCTGGTCAGTATTTCATTTCTATTTCTATTTCTATTCTGCACAGAGACC
>NW_007871203.1:0-587 GCF_000696425.1 Galeopterus variegatus
GCCCATAAACCCCTCTCTTTACCTCATACCCAACGCTTTTTACTATTTCTTCTTCTTGTCAAATCAGACCTTATTAAATGTTCATTTACTTCTTTTTCTCCACTTCTTCACTTTCCATTTTAGGAATGGAAAAATTCCACTTCCACCCTCTTAGATTCCCAGTGGAGTCTGAGAGATTGACATAAGATAGACAAACAGGAGAAAAGCATATGACAAGTTTTATGTGACATGGGAACTCTCGTAAAGAAGTAAAGACCCAAAGAGGCAGTTAGAGTCAGTTACTTATATACTAAATTGGAGGAAGAATAGTAAACTGTGAAAATGTGACTAAATTATGTGGAAAGGCTTAAAAGATAAGAGTTATTTTTACCAGGTTTGTGCCAAATTCTTGGATTTCAACTTCCTGTCCTTGAGGATAAGGACGTTGCATCTTCCTAGTGTAGGGAGGGCACCTTTCACATGGGGATTTCATCTTCTGCTTTTAAGAAACAGTATGAAGGTCAAAGTGATCATTCGCACCTGCTGTTTTTCAAGTGTCTTTTACTTTTTTTTTTTTTTTTTTTTTTTTTTTTTTTTTTTTTTTTTTC
>NW_007871204.1:0-587 GCF_000696425.1 Galeopterus variegatus
CCTCCTGCAGGTCTCAGCTCAAACCTCTCTGGAGAGGCGCTCCTTCTCTCTCCTGCTCTTGACTCTGTTTGTTCCCTTCTATATCTGGTACCACATCCGTGTTTGTTCTGCACCTGTGTTTGTGGCACCTACCAGCACATATGCTCCTGAGGTGCACTCTGGTGATGGATAGTCCTGGAACTAGACTGTACCCAACGCCAACCTTGTCACTTACTAAGCATGTGACCCTGATTAAATTACCTAAACACTATGCCCCAGATTCCTGACCTGTTAATGGAAATGTAATAGAACCTTGTTATATGTGGTACTCATAAATAATACCTTATGTCATGATATTAGTTGATGTATACACAGACTTAGAAGATTACCTGTTATATATAAAGTGCCTGATCAAAGAGAACTTTTCTAATTGCTGTTGTTTACTAATTGCTGTTGTTATAGTATCTCTGGTGCCCAGTACAGTGCTTGACATATAGCAGGAGCTCAATAAATAGTAGTTGAGCAAATGAAAGCATGCACACATGAGTAAGAGCCTCCAGAGAAGTCCAGACAAAGTGCTCTGGGACTGAGAGGAAGGCAGGTCACTG
>NW_007871205.1:0-587 GCF_000696425.1 Galeopterus variegatus
CACATGGGGCAGGAGCCAGCAAAAGCTGCAGCTGTGACCTTCGGATGAAGTGGCTTGGAGGTGGCAGGGGAGAAGAGGGCTTTGGTGGCCCTCAGGCCAGCAAGACCACTAATAGGGTTCCCATGGACCCACACAGGAGCAAGAAGCCACAACAACTGAAAAAAAAAGGAGACACTTAGAGGCTGGTGAGTCATTGCAAGGGATCAGTGCACAGCCCGTCCCATGGGAAGTGTTTGGAGCACGGGTGGTTGGGGAGACAGGCCCACCAGGAGAACACCAGGGCACAGCAAGGACAGCTGATCTGCCTCCCAATCAACATACGACCACTCAGAGACTGGTCAGGAATATAGAATTGCATGGGTGCAGTTTGATGAAAAGACTCAGGCCCAAATCAGGTGCACAGGATCTCTTGAGACCCACAAGTACCTATAAAGTCAACCATTAAAACCTAAGCTGCGCAAAAAGCCTTCCCTAGGGAATCAGCAGCAAAGCAGCAACTTAGCTCAACCACAGGGCTCAAGTACTTGTCCCCACAGGAAGTTCCCCCATTTTAGAAGCAAGCAAAGGACAACAAATTAGTTCCAGTG
>NW_007871206.1:0-587 GCF_000696425.1 Galeopterus variegatus
GACACTGGAACACTTGAAATCTAAATCCCCAAAACTCCTGCAGGAAAAGAGTGCCCATAGTACAAAGAGTCCTCAGTCTTTGCTGAGTCGGAGATAGTCCCTGTAAAGGCACTGAGCCACACAGCGGTCTCGCAGATCATGCTATCAGATACAGTGGTTTAATTTTCGAAGAGTATTTGTTAATTCAAACAAATAAACGTGACATAAAATAAACAAAACATGACAGCAATCATATCCAGAGTTCATAGTTGGTCTGTCTTCTGGGTATCAACCCACTGTCTGTAAAATAAAAAATTGTTAGTTCATTCATTCAACAAATATTTTTTAAGCTCTCTATTATCAGAGCTCAGAATAGTGGCTAATGCATACTAAGTGTTTAATAAACGTTTGTTGAAGGGCTTAATGAGTGACTCCCTACCCTGCGCCAAATGCTGTATTATGTTCAGGAAGAGAAATGAAGTTTGCACCAGACATCATTCCAGATCTCCAGGAGCTGATACATAGACCTTCATCACAATGACCCAAATTACAATGGAATCGATGCTGACAGTGGCATGATAATAGCCAAATCTGCTTACTGTATGCCA
>NW_007871207.1:0-587 GCF_000696425.1 Galeopterus variegatus
TTGACTCAGTATAGTCCAGCCCCAGCACCACACTGGATCACGGACATGGTATGTAGAAGGCAAAGTGATTGCTATTTTCATGCCCATAAAGGAACTACTTGCAAGCCTTACTTTTCAGATAGAAATTATAAGAGCCAAGACCACACTTTGTATTTTCCCACCCTGAATCTAGAAAATCTCTGAAAACTATAATTTGAAGCTTTTTCTTTCCATAGCTCTAGTTAGAGCTACGGAAAATTTAGGAAAATCATAATTATATTATATAAAGTCTCCTGTCCCTCATCCAGGGACTGTCTTACTCTATATTCTGGCAATAATGAACTTTTTCATAGTCTTTTCTTTAGCCAGCAATTTTTTCTACTTGTTTTTAATAAGGACACTTCATCATTATGTTTCTTCTCAGGATGAATGAATTGATTTTGCTGGACATCGTATTTTTGCTGGTTTTCTGAGTATAGCAGCATGTCAGGAAATTTAAAATCTTAGCTGAAGTTATTTTTTCTAAGTATAGGATTATTATTCTTACATAGTATGCTTCTTTCAGAGCCAATAAGTCTGGTCACTGTGACATTGTAATGCACATGTTC
>NW_007871208.1:0-587 GCF_000696425.1 Galeopterus variegatus
AAACACGTTTAAAATTTTGAGACACGAAAAAGTAAAAGTGTTTTACTGTGTCCAGTAGTAACATATTGACCTAAAAACACATACCCCTTAGCCTACGAAGTCAACTCTTCTGTAGAGCAGCAATCTGGCCCCTTTGTTTCACAGCTCTCCAGCCACCTTGTGTAGCTCTCCAGAGCCACATGCATGTAAGGGGCCCCTTTGCTCTCGAGCTAATATTCACAGGAACAGCAGGGATTTGACCAAGTCCTATCTTTTGGCTCAGGATAAATTACACAAACAATGGAGGGTTGGTGGGGGGAGAGATGGAAAAAGAGAAACTAGTGTTACAGAGTGTCAGTACATGCCAACCAAAATACTAAGTACTGTATAAATCTTAGCTCTTTACTCTTCAAAACAGTCCGTTAAGAAGCTATTATTATCGTGGTCCCTTTTTTATTGATGATGATATAAGATTTTTGAGGATTAACTTTGTCTTCAAATAGAGGTGATAGGATGTGAACCAGACCCACCAGACTACAAAGCGTCTTCTCTTCCCACCCTCTTGCTTTCTTGGGCCCAAGTGTCTAACCACGAATTCTTTTTTTTTT
>NW_007871209.1:0-587 GCF_000696425.1 Galeopterus variegatus
CCAGCCCCATATTAAGACATATCTCACAGGCTGGAGGGGTGAACATGATAGAGAATTCAGTGTGCTCAGTACAATGTCCGGAAAGCAGGTGTTCTATACAAGGTATCTGCTGCTGTTACTAATTTTATCAAGTCTGATGGACCAAAAATCTCCTTCTAGATCACTGGTATATGCATGCAGCGAGTTTAGGACAAAGATACTTCGAGTTGTGATTGTGGAAAAGGAAGTGAATCTGTCCTTTCAGGGTGCCCCACACTCAGATGGACCACTCTTCCACGATACACGGGAGCTTCTGACCAGGACGAGGCCAGCAGTAGGTCCAGATGTCAACTCTGCTCTACTCACGGACTTGCCCTCACGTGGCCAACCGAGGTTACAAATTGAGATTGACATCTTATCTACTTCCAGAAGGATTTTCAATAACCTGCAATAAAATGTTATATAATTTACAACTTAAAGACAGAAACACAGATCTGTACACACAGAGGTGAAGGAGGAGGGGGAAATGGGTAAAGATAATCTACCAGGGGGGCCGGCCTGGTGGCGCACTGCTACAGTGCGCCGCTTGGGAGTGCGGTGGCGCTCCC
>NW_007871210.1:0-587 GCF_000696425.1 Galeopterus variegatus
CAGAATGATTTTTTAAATTATATTTACCATGGATTAATGGATTTCTCCATTTCTGCGAGGTGAATTTTATTGCATCCTATAGTTTTTTCTGCATTATTTGTGTTACCGTGTCTTCTGTTGATGTTATATTATTTGTATGAAATACTTTTACTCTTTTCACTACCTTAAACAGGTATTTTGATCACTGCTTCAAAACATGGGTAAAGCAATGTTTTTCTGTGTAACAATGGATGGCCTTGGGTATGCTTCCATACATAACAACACATGTATGTTTTCACTACAGTAAGTATCACATTACATTTTTGTAGTTTTCTTATCTCTCTGTAATTAAAACTTAAATCACCTATCAGTAGAGACTTTATCTTACTCATCTTTTTATTCCCAAAGCCTTTAATATAGGACATCCTAAGTACTTTATATGTTATATGAAATAATAAATGTGCTATTTTCCTCATCTCAGTAATGCTACTTATATATTGCTTTGAATTAAAATTATATTTCATTTTTATTTATCTTATCCTTCTGCGTTAAACTCTAAGTGCCTTGTGGGAAGGAAGCATGCACCCAACTTTGAATTATAAATAATA
>NW_007871211.1:0-587 GCF_000696425.1 Galeopterus variegatus
ACCACTGACACAGGGAGGTTGCATTGTCAAGGCAAATAAAAACAAAGAAACAAACAAAAAATAACTATTAACCGATGTGCAGGGAGTGGGGTAATCCACGAAAACACAGCATGAGAACACTGGCTGCTCCAATAGGCAGAGACGCCAACAGTTCCATTCATTCAGCAATCACCTGAGAGCAGGCCTCTGAGGGTGGAGATGATGGCAAGAGGATAGTCACTTTAGGAGCAAAAATAGACCCAGGAAGCAATGTTCTCTTGCAGGACTAGAAAGTGCAAATACTTAGACATGCCCTCTTGCAGGACTAGAAAGTACAAATACTTAGACATGCTCTATTGAATGTCAAAAATTTTAAAGAGAAAGAGTGAATTGAGAAAATAACAGATACTGCATCCATTTGTTCTCAGAGTTCTTTACAACTTCCTGACATGTATTGCTAGAATAGGGCCTAAGTTCCAACCTTTTTCCCCTCTCTTTTTTCAGTAGGGGGAGGTCCCTCCTCTTTTGAAGTCTCTTTCAACATAGGGTTGTCAGATTCAATAACATCAACAAAAACTATAAGACACCCCAGTTATATTTGAACTTCA
>NW_007871212.1:0-587 GCF_000696425.1 Galeopterus variegatus
GATCATGCAGTATTTGTCTTTCTGTGCCTGGCTTATTTCACTTAGCATAATGTCCTCCAGACTCATCCATGTTGTCACAAATGGCAAAATGTCCTTCTTCTTTAAGACTGCATAGTATTCTGTTGTGTATATATGACACATTTTCTTTATCCATTCATCCACTGATGGACACTTAGGATGACTTCCCATCTTAGATAGTGGGAATAATGCTACAATGAACATGGGAGTGCAGATATCTCTTTGAGATACTAATTTAATTTCCTTAGGACATATATTCAGAAGTGGAATTACTGGATCACGTGGTCGTTCTATTTCTAATGTTTTGAGGAACGTCCATACTGTTTTCTATAATGGCTGTACTAATTTACATTTTCACCCACAGTGAGCAAGTGTTCCCTTTTCTCCACATCCCTGCCAACACTTGTTATCATTTACCTCTTTGATAACAGTCATTTTAACAGGTGTAAGGTGATATCTTGTTGTGGTTTTAATTTTCATTTTTCTGATGGTTAGTGATGTTGATAATTTTTTGCATATACTTATTGACTATTTTTATGTCTTCTTTTTAGAAATGTTTATTCAGGATT
>NW_007871213.1:0-587 GCF_000696425.1 Galeopterus variegatus
TCATGTTTTAGAAGTACTTGCTTTTCCACAATTAGCTCATCTTTACATAAAGTGAGGCAAATGAAATCAGACTGTGTTCACCACCAAAATATTATGATCTCTTTATCCAAATCATATTCAGGTTGACTCTAATGTAATTATCCTGTGTATGTATGTCACAGAAACTCTTTATATTTACTCTGGCAATTGTATTCAAATTTCCCTGGGATATTAGACAGAATGGACCAATTCCGTACAGCCTCATGCATGAGGATCAAGTAAAACAGCATCACCTTTGGGTTATAAATGCTGTGCTGATGTTTCAATACAGACCTGGTTATTATCACATTTTTTCAGTCCTGACAATTAAAGAAAAAGTAACATAACAAGCAGAGAGAAATGTCTTAAGCCCATTCCCTAGTGTTTTCCTTCATATGCAAAATTTCTTTTAACATCAGGGAAAAAAAATCCAGGGGAAAAAAAAATCCAGGGAAAAAAAATCTTTCTCAGATTACTCGCCCCCTCTTTTTTGTCCGCTCCTTCACCTAAGCACACTCAACACAAATGGCAAGAAATATACACCTCTTTTTGAACTCTATTCAGCTATT
>NW_007871214.1:0-587 GCF_000696425.1 Galeopterus variegatus
AAAAAAAAAATGTATGAACACAAAATGCATGTTTTTTATGATTTAATATATAAGGATTTTTATTTTATTGTACTCCCTTTTACTAATAAAAAGATAAATTCAACATTTTAGCTCTCATATTGTTCTTTATGTTTCTAACCGGAAAATATTTTTTCTTGCTCTATAGAACTTTAGTATAGACTCAATAAATTATACAATAAACACTGTCTAAGACATCTGTTAAAAAGCAATCAGATGTGACAGGAGACCTCAAAGCTGTCTAACTGAACTTGACCTCTTGATGGGTGCTGAGAATTATGAGTGCCATGTCATGCATTTTGTTCATTGTTCATTGATATATCAGCTTCTCTCATAGTTTGACTTTGTTTTATGTTTCTTTTCTGAAATTTCTCTATCATATCAGTTGTTTAGTTGGGGAATTGTGTAGCCTACTTCAAAGACTATGCAAATTAATTGTGGTAAAAACTTAATTCACTCTTACAAGGCTGTTAGAAGGCTATAACATATCATTTCTGATGCAAATTGAGCTCTGAGCTGCTTGAGAATAGAAGTAACTAGAATTTGCTGTTTGTCTACATCTTTAATTT
>NW_007871215.1:0-587 GCF_000696425.1 Galeopterus variegatus
CTTTATTGTGTCCTTCCTTCTACTTCATTGAGTCTTTTCAGTTGTTCCCTTTCTAATGTTTCTAAGTTGAGTGCTCATTAATTTTAGCCTCTCTTCTTTCTCATATAAGCATTTAAGGCTATAGATTTCCCTCTAAGAACAGCTTTGGTGGGATGCCACAGTTTTGATTTGCAGAAGTTTCATCATTTTGAGTTCTAAATAGGCTCTAATTTCCATATGATTTTTTCTTCGACTTACTTTAGGAATGTTTCTTGGTTTTTAAGCACAAGCCTTTTTTTTTTCTTTATCCTTTTGTTATTCATTTCTAATTAAATTGCACTACAGTCAGAAAATATTGTTTAAATGGTACCAGTTCTTTGGAATTTGTTGAGAATTCCTTTTTAGCCTACATATAACTGATTTCCTAATGTTTCAGATGTAAAAAGAAGATAAATTCTGCAATTGTTGCCATCTTCTCTGTATATGCCTTAGGTCAAACTTGTTAATTTGTGTTGTTTTGCTTGTTTTCTTTAAAATTATTTCTTTCTGGGCCGGCCCGGTGGCGCACTGCTACAGTGTGCCGCTTGGGAGCGCGGTGGCACTCCCGC
>NW_007871216.1:0-587 GCF_000696425.1 Galeopterus variegatus
TGGTGATAATCTACAGTCACCAGAGTGTATCGACACGTCATGTAATAATCACCAGGAAAGAAAGGGGAACCCAGGGAAGGGAGGAGAATGGGAAGGAAGGACAAAGTTGGATAAAGAGAATAGTAATGAACATTTACTGTCAAAAATGCTGCTAAGTATGTATTAAAATATAATTCTGTACCCCACAAATATGTACAATCAATATGTTTCAATTAAAAAATAAATTCCTTTAAAAATGCTGTTGGGTGAATAAGTATTAGCACCATGTTTTAAAATTAAGTGTAAATTTATTTAAAGCCTTCTGTGAAAAGCACATGGAAAATAGACCAAGAATAAGGAAATATAGAGGATTTCAAGACAAATCCCAACAGAACCTGCTAGAATAGATATGGAAATGGAAAGAAAAAAATGAGGACAAGGACTCAAGTTAAGTGAGCAGAAAAGAAGTATTGGTGAGAAAAAGGAAAATAGAATCTTCTTTAATTAAAACACTTTAATGCAAAGCTGAGTCTGACAGCAATGTTTCCTTGCTCTGTGACTCTGATCATAAACCCACATAATGAATGTGCTCCCACAGACACAGCTGG
>NW_007871217.1:0-587 GCF_000696425.1 Galeopterus variegatus
GACACAAAACTGAAGAGGTGGTGCTTTCTGTCTTCAAGGAGCTCAAGATATAGTCAATCAGTGGTTCTCAAATCTGATCCGATACCAAAACAACATTGGGATCCCGGCCCACTGCAGAATCTACATGAGCTTGAGCATGTATAGATTCTAACATCTCACTGGTAATACATAGAATAACAGAATCACTGTAAAGATTTAAGCTTAGTTCTAAAAATCATCATAACCAAATAAAAATAATAATAAAGTAGAAATCTGTTATATTAGTATTAGAGAAAAACTAAACCACAAGATATGTGTTGCAATGGCCATATAACATCTGACAATTAGTGCATAGGATTGTTACGTATGCCCACATCTATCGAAAACTCCAAATCATTGTAATAAGCTACATTGCAAAAGGGTTCTATTTAAAGTAAACTTAATTATTCCCAATAATGTAATCTCTTCCTAGGAAATTGGGTTCTCAAAGAAGATATTTACTCTTTTAATTTAGCTGTGTACCAGTGAAGGTTCTTACAAAAATGTTTTGCTAATAATAAGGAAAGCTAACATTTATTGATCACTTGCTTTGTGCCAGAGGGCACAGC
>NW_007871218.1:0-587 GCF_000696425.1 Galeopterus variegatus
TCCAGCAGACCATTTATGTCTGTGACCCTAGAAAATCAAAGCAGTAGTGTGTGTGGTTGTCCCTCAGAATCCACGGGAGATTGGTTCCAAGACTCCTGTGGATACCAAAATCTGCAGATGACTCAATTCCCTGATATAAAATGGGGTAATATTGCCATATAACCTCTGCACATCCTCCCCTATACTGTCAGGCATGGCATAATGATGGTCACAAATATGATGGTGGTCCCAGAAGATTATAATGAAGGTTTTATACCATATTTTTACTGTAACTTTTCTATGTTTAAATATGTTTAGATACACAAATACTTATCATGTGTTACAGTTGCCTACAATATTCAGAACAGTAACATGCTGTACAAGTTTGTTGCCTCGGAGCAACAGACTATATCATGTAACCTACCTGTGCAGTAGGATGTTTTAGTTGAGCCATGCATGACTGTACTTTAAATCATCTCTAGATTACTTATAATACTTAATATAAGGTAAATGCTATGTAAATAGTTGTTATGCTGTATTTTTTATCTGTATTATTTTTATTTAATTTTTGTTTGTTTGAATATTTTCTTTTCTTTTCTTTTTTTTTT
>NW_007871219.1:0-587 GCF_000696425.1 Galeopterus variegatus
GGTAGAATAATACATTGAAATCCTTAATGTGTGAAAATAAAGACAGTATGCCCTGAGAACATTCTAACTACAGGGTAATAGTCAAAACAGCCTCTAAAAACTCTTCCTAAATAACCTTAAGCTAAAGAATGGAGTCTTAATCTTATTTAATTCCTTATATAAAATATAATTTTTATAAATTCTGTTTCCTTAGCCTCTTGAATTCTAATATCCCTATGCAAAATTCAAATCATTATTACTTACAGTGCCTCATTTGAAAGCCATCCAACAGGGAAAAAAATGTTGTCATGTAAAGTCATTAAGTAATTTAATTTTCATCATCCAGTACATGATATATAAACTTCTGAACTTAAAATTACATTCTAGCTGCAATATAATGCCATTAATATCACAATTTCTTAAAGTGTTGACCACTATACAGTCACTGCTAAACCATGTAATTGATCACCTGTCTCTTGATAATAGATAGCAAAGGAAGGTACAGCACCCCTATGACCATGGACATCAATTCAAAATAAAAAAATTTTTTTAAGGTTCTAATTCCAGGGGTCCTCAGAGTGCTGTTAGAAATTTTTCATGTTGAAATG
>NW_007871220.1:0-587 GCF_000696425.1 Galeopterus variegatus
GGAGCAAGGACATCTGGAAAGGCCACTTATGGTGCTGTGTGATCTCCAGTACTTTCCATCCAGAGAGTATTCTTTTTATTTCTTTAAAGTGGAAGAGGCGAAGGAAGAGTGGGAAGGAGGAGGGGCAGTGTTGATGTTGAGGATGAAGAGGGGGAGCTGGCTGTGCCAACCTGCAGGTGACCAGCCTTGCGGTATACCTGGGTGTATCTTTGAGGCAGGTGGGAGATGTCCAAGCAGCTCCTGTGCACCAGCCTCAGGGCCAGCAGGAGAGACGGCACTTGCCAGCACGGACGTGGCCTTTGCGGGCCGCCCGGAGCTCAGCCAGGAAACCACAGAGCCAGTGCAGGCGACGTGCTTTTTCTGCCACTTAGTCTCGGAGTGTGGGGTCAACTGGATTTCCCCTGAAAGTTATCCCTGTTTTAAAAAATTAAGATACCATTGGTACTATGAAGTTTACCTTTTAAGAGTGTACAGTTTAGTGGGTTTTGGTATATTTCCCAGGTTGTGTGACCATCAACACTGTCTGATTTTCATCATCCCCGAAAGAAACTCCCTGTCCATCAGCACTCATTCCCTGTCTCCTGCCC
>NW_007871221.1:0-587 GCF_000696425.1 Galeopterus variegatus
TATGTTTTTGTTTTGCCAATTGTTTTTGCTCTTTCTTGTGTGTTCATGGTGGTGATTATTGCTTTTTGGATTCTAGAGGTTTTCAATGCCTTTACCTTTCTTCTTCTCTTCTGAAACACCCATGATTAGGATGTTTTTGTGTTTAAGATGTCTGCTAGATGTCTTAGACATTTTTCACTTTTTAAAAATTATTTTTTTCTTATTTTTTGTTCACCTGAGTTATTTCATACAGACTGTCTTTGAGATCAATGATTCTTTCTTCGGCTTGTTCTAATCTGCTCCTTAAGCTCTCATTGTGTTTTTTATTTCAATGAATGGATCTTTCAGTTCCTTAAGTTCCAGTAGCTCTGCTGCATTCTTTTTTAATTTATTAATCTCTTTGTAAATTCACCCCTTCATATCCTGGATAATTTTTTCTCATTTCATTATGTTATCTTACTGAGTCTTCACTCATCTCTTTTAGTTTCCTTAAGACAGTTACTCAGAATTCCTTTTCAGTCATTAAAATGGTTTCCTTTTCTGTAAAGTCTGGTACTCAAGAGTTGCTAGGTTCCTTTGGCAGTGTCATCTTTTCATACTTTATTTTA
>NW_007871222.1:0-587 GCF_000696425.1 Galeopterus variegatus
GATCCACTAACACAGAAAGTAACCCATGATACATATCTAAATTTCTAGGTTCTTGCTCCTGTACAAATGAGTCATAAAACTTATTTATAAGGAATTTAAAAACTGAGAATGTCTGTATATGGCAACCTTCAGTAAGAAAGGGGTCAGTATTAAATTACTGTTTATTTGAACCCAATTATAATACATTTATATATATATTTGTTATTCCCAAAGCAAACACTTGAATCATGCTCAAAAGGTGAGTACTTTTCTAAGGTAAGGCAACCATTAGGTTGCAGATGATTTTTTTTTTATTAGATTTTTTTCTGCACAGTTGATGTTTGAATGCAGGAGTCTCTCTCTTTTTCTGTTCTTCTCTCTCCCCCTTGTGTCCACTAATGATTCTCCCTTCTTGCCACAGTAGTGATATTTATTTTTGGCAAGTATACATAATTTATAGACCCAGCTAATATTTTTTGTCTTTAAAGTAGTAACTTTGTGCAGATAGTCCAATAATATTACCTTTTATGAAACAAATTTAAAGCACCCTTCAGTATTTTCCTTCAAAACCAATTTATGAACCATGTGAGGAAAAGAGTTTTATTTCA
>NW_007871223.1:0-587 GCF_000696425.1 Galeopterus variegatus
AACATGGATGGACCTGGAGAAACTTATGTTGAGTGAAATAAGCAAAGCACAGAGGGATAAACAACCTTTGACCTCCACACTGGTGCAGATGAGTCATGCAATCGCCTCGCTGACCAGAGGCAGCTCTTGGAGTCTCCCCCAACCAGAAGACTGTGGGCCCAGGTTCTGATGCTATCTCTTGCTTGGGTGAGTTTCTTCAGCCACCTATGTGAAGGCCCAAGTGGTTTCTGCTCCAACAATCACAATCCAATCCTGGGTCACGCACCACCGACTGGCTAAATCTGAACCAAAATTTTCACGAATATATTCCAGCAGAACAGAAAGTCCAAAGCTCTCTAGGCCTGTCAGAGCGTCTCCCAGCAAGCAATGCTTTACTGGCTCAGAAAAATGCTATTAGACCTGCATGAAACCTTTGGAGATCTTATAGTCCAGAACCATCTCCCCACAACCTTAGCTCTCCCATTTTGCAAGTGGGGGAATCAAGATTTCAGAGAGTGAAGTGAAATGCCTGAGGTCCAAGGGTACGGAAGTGGCAGCTCTAAGACTCAAATCCAAGATGCCTCATCCCCATCCTATTGCTCTTCCCA
>NW_007871224.1:0-587 GCF_000696425.1 Galeopterus variegatus
TGTTATCACAAAATTTGCAGCTAAGTGCTGTTTCTTGTTATAAGATGTCTTGCTCCAGCTGTCTTTAATATTGCAAAAGACTCACACACACACACTCACTCCCTAAAAAATAAGCAGTGTAATTATCAAGAAAGCAACTTAACCTTGAAAAACATCACCACGAAGGCCAAAACAGCTGGGGGGATGTAGTGGGTGGAGGGAGGAAGCAAAGAAGGGGGTCCATTTTCAGGCAATTGCTTGATTTTTTGTTTTGTTTTGTTTTGCTAGCTGCTTCTGTGTGATTCCTAGCATTTCTGCAATCTTGTAATGATATTTTAAGGATAATATCTTGAAATAGAGCTATCAGGGAAATACATGTTTAAAGCAATTATCAGTCAAGGTTTTCTTTCTGAATAATTTAAAAATATTTAAGGCTGGCTAGTTAACTCAGGTGGTTAGAGCGTGGTGCAGATAACAGTATGTTGGTATACTTTGTAACATTATCCTTGACAAATATATTTTTTTCAATTACTATACTCTTTTAGGATAGGATATTATAAACTGGCATTTAATTAAGAAGCAGTTAAAAACTTTAATTTATATAATCT
>NW_007871225.1:0-587 GCF_000696425.1 Galeopterus variegatus
CAAGAACAAAACAGGGAATGTAAGGACAAATCCTCTAGCCATTGAAAGAATAATAAAGTATAATATGAACAACTTTTCATTCATAAATTCAGCTACTTAGATGGACATGGCCGGGCTGAGCTGCAGTCAGATCCAGGGAAGGTGGAAGCTGGAGAGGAGGAGTGAAAATGTAGGGAAGGCAAGCCCTGCTGTCCTTCTGGAGGCCAGCAGACTGCTGGCAATGGAGGACAAGGCCACCCAAGAAGGGAAGGGATCAGGAGGTCAGGCCGCTCCTTAGCAGACTCACACAAAGTCTAGGAAGGAAGCTGCTGGTGCCTTTGAATCCATAACACAGGCCTGGCTTGGATTGTCCAAAGAGAGCTTAGGCCCGGCTACTGGTGGGGCAACTGAGTCAGAGCCAGGCCCCAGGGAAGGGCATATATGCTTAAGAGCCAAGTTAGGGGTAGGAAGCAAAGAAATTTGAGGGGTCTCAGGGACTAATGGCGGTAAGAGGCTTCAGAGTCTCCCAGTCCTGAGTTGGATTAGTGAGTTAGAGGCTTGTGGATCTAAGGATGGATTGGCTTGGGGTCTCCAGAACATTGGCTCAC
>NW_007871226.1:0-587 GCF_000696425.1 Galeopterus variegatus
AAGAAGAGGAATGTTCTTCCTTCTGTTTGAAGACATGGTAATTTTGTTTGTTTGTTTGTTTATCCATCATCTTTTTACTTGCCCAGAAAACCAAAGAAGAACCAGAAAATTGGGGGAGGAAACATGAATGGGCCATTTAATTATACAATGGCAGTTTGAACTTGGCCTCAGAAGAGGTTTCCAAATCTGACTCAGCCTTTTTAAGTCATGAGGCATCCTTCTTTTCCTCTCTGTAACTTACTGAAGTTCTACCTGATAGTACTTTTATATTGTCACCTTATTTTATCCTTTCTAGTTTTGTATTTTTGTGTGTCATTACTTTGTGACAAAATAAGCTTTATGTTGTTGTACTGGATTGAATTATGTCTGCCCCAAACTATTGAAGCTTGAATTGTATACCCCAAGTTTTATGTGCAGTAAATTTCATTTTCTTTATAAATTACCCAATTCTAAGTATTTTGTTATAAGCGACAAAAGTGGGCTAACACAGAAAATTTGTACTGAGGAGTGGAGTATTGCTTATAAAAGATATTTGAAAATGTGGAAGCAGATTTGGAACTATGTGTTAGGCAAAGATTGGAGGAGTT
>NW_007871227.1:0-587 GCF_000696425.1 Galeopterus variegatus
TTGGCTTCATTTTCCTTCCTCATACAGATGACTTAGGTAAGGTTAGAGGAAAGAGAGCAAACGCGATTAAGTGGACCTGGAACTCCCGGGGAATTAGGATTCTTTAACTCCTATCACTTTTAGTGCATTCTCAAATTTGTCAGTCTATGTCATTTACATAAAAGGGAAGAAAGTCTTTGAGATTAATATTTGATCATTACATGGATACCTTATTTTTCTCTCTACTGGCTTGGTACTGGAAAGAATGTTTCTCTTTTAAGACAAAGAAAGTGTAAAGTAGATACTTGATATAACCTTATTCAATCCTAGTGAAGATACTTTTCATTTCATTTTTCATTTTGTGCGATATTTTCTGCCCTTTTTTCTTTTGTCATTTATTAAGAAGCCACTGATACTTTTGTGTGTGTGTGTCTTTGTTTTTGTTTTTTAATTCAAGTAAGGTGAGCAAAAGCTTCTCAAATCTTATAAAAAAACTGATCCATAAATGTGAAATAAAGGTAGGGAAAAAATAGTATTATATGTCATTTAATTATCTGGATATGAAATGTTAAAATTTTTGGAGTTAGATTGACAAGTATGCCAAATTG
>NW_007871228.1:0-587 GCF_000696425.1 Galeopterus variegatus
CATTCAAGTGAGAAAAAACTTGGTTTCTGGGAAGTAGCGCAATGCTCTTAATTGTACTCGTCATCGATTTTCAAGAACATTTTCAGCTTTTGACCATAGTAAAATCTTCCGTACTATGTAGTGTTCTGCCAGCGATAACATAGCAAAATCAGTAGATTCTAACTGGGATCTCATTTTTAATCTATGAAAAATCTTTTTGCAACACAGTGTGTTTAAATGGAATTTCAGTCTTAGATATTGCAGGACACCTACTGATATAGATAGATGGATATTTTATCCAAACTTTTATATATCTGGGAGTGAAAGTTGCATGCAAATTAACTTACTTATTTTCTTTCTTACTGGCTTAAGAGATTTAATTGGTGTGGGAAGGTTTTTTTGTTTGTTTGTTTTTGAACTATCGATAATTGCCCTTTTATTGACATCTAGTATCTGTCTGCTTTTTTTTTATTCCATTGTGCCTATGTAATATAATTAGTTAGGATTGCTCCAGATTTCCCATGGGTAGCACTGGTTTTCAAAATAGGTATTCAATAGTAATCCAACAAAATAGGTTGTGTAATTAATGGTTCACTATTGTTAAATGA
>NW_007871229.1:0-587 GCF_000696425.1 Galeopterus variegatus
TTGCTTTCCCTGTGGTAACAAAAGCCCTATTCCCCTTGTAGAACCACCGCTTCACCACTCTTAGTCAGTTATGGAACTTTTAATAGAATTGGCATGAAAACAAATAAATCTCTTTCTCCTGCCGGACTTAAACCTGTTAGGGTGGGGGGTCTAGAACTGCTGGGGGCCCTCTCAGTGTCTAGTGATAAAGTCCCCATGCAGAGAAGCAGAACCAAAAGACATAGTTTCAGCACCTGGATGCAACCTTGCCTGAAGTCAGTCTACTTTTCCTTGGACTCTTCCCTTAGGGGAGCTAAAACATACCCTTTTATGTTTAAGCCAATGTGGCAGATACTGTAAATTGCCTGCCCACTATCCATTCTCCCTGTCTTAGTACCATAGCCCCATTTTATCCCAGGAACCAATATACACAACTAAACGAATATTTTACAAACTTCCAGTTAGTGGTGACAATAACTTGTAAGCAAAAATTGTCAGGTAGGACTCCAGAATAACATCCTCAAGAGGGATGTGGATCGTTGGCCAGTGCCCTTTTTACACTTCTCCTTCTTCCTCCTGCTTTCTGCCTGGCAAGCAGCCTAGATGGC
>NW_007871230.1:0-587 GCF_000696425.1 Galeopterus variegatus
TTTTTTTTTTTTTTTTTTTGTAGTTTTGATTCCTTTTTCATTTTCTTTTGTGTATCTTTTACAGGTATTTTCTCTGTGGTTACCATAGGGATTTTATTATTATTATTATTATTATTTTGTAGTTTTGATTCCTTTTTCATTTTGTTTTGTGTATCTCCTACAGGTATTTTCTCTGTGGTTACCATAGGGCTTACATAAAACATCTTATAGGTATAACAATCTTTTTAAAGCTAATAGCAGCCTAACTTCAATACATGCAAAAACTACTCTTTTACTCAATGTGAGATTTTGAGAGAAGTGACGTGATGAAAGAGATGTTTTAGGAAGAATAATAATAGTAAATTATCAATATGAATGTTGAGTGTTTAGAGCACCTAAATGAAGTGCCAGTTTAGAAACTGTTGCAACAGTAATAACTTGTGATGTATAAAGAGAAAGGAAACTTATATTTATGGAATCTTTTTATATTCCAGGTACTGCTTTATTTATTCCTATGGCGATCTTATGATGCTGTTGATAGAATAAACCTATGGATAAGGAAACTAAGGTTACATTCCTTGTAAGCTGCAGAGCTGGAATTCTAATCC
>NW_007871231.1:0-587 GCF_000696425.1 Galeopterus variegatus
TGGTATCTTTATTTTCATTAGTTTAAAGAAATTTCTTGATTTCATTTTTAATTTCTTCTTGTGCCTATATGTCACTCAGGAGCATGTTGTTTAATTTCCATGTATTTGTATAGTTTCCAGATTTTAATTTGTTATTAATTTATAGTTTCAATCTATTGTGGTCTGAAAAGATACTTGTAATTGATTTCAATTTTTAAAAAATTTGTTGTGATTTGATTTGTTACATAATGTGTATATTCTGTATTTCTTTGATGAAATGTTCTGTAGATATCTGCAAAGTCCAGTTGGTCTAAAGTGTAGTTTAAATCCTGTGTTTCTCTGTTGATTTGTTACCTAGATGATCTATCACATGCTGAGAGAGGATTGTTGCTAGGTGCACAAGTATTACCATATTTGAGTCTTACTCTATCTTAGCCTGTGAGATTTGTGCTGAGAAGTTTGCTGCCAGAAACACTGGAACTTTCTTATACATCATTTGCTTCTGCTCTATTGCTGCTTTCGGAATTATTTCTTTTTCTTTAATCTCTGAGAGCTTGATTACAAACTTTTTGGTTAGACTTATTTAAGTTGAATCTCATGGTGACTTT
>NW_007871232.1:0-587 GCF_000696425.1 Galeopterus variegatus
GTAAGCTAATATATAGTGACAAAAATCAAGTTGGTGGTCACCAGAGACAAAGGGTAAAGGCTGTGAAGAGGTATGAGGCATCAGTTGGGGGCAATGGTGATATTGGTTATTTCATTGTGGTTGAAGTTTTAAGATTGTATATACTTGTCAAAACTTGTCAAACTGTACAGTTTAAATTAAAGAGCTTTAGCATTCCTCCTTATGGCTGATAAGAAAAAATTAAAAAACAAACAAACAAACAACAAAATAAAAATATTCCTATAAAGTAAATTCCAGGCCTAGTTGGCTTCATTTGTTAATTTTCTCAAATTTTTAGTAAAGTAATAATGTTAATACTATACAATCTATCAGAAAAGAAAGTAACTATAATCACTTCCCATCTTAATTTATGAGGTCGGTATCACCATATTACATACTACAAGTAAATAAAGGCATTTCAAGGGAAGATTACTGCATAAGTTCATTTCTGTTGTTTATAAGAGAATTCCTGAAATTGGGTAATTTATAAGAAAATAAAGTTAATTCTTCACAGTTCATAGGCTGAGAAGTGCAACATCCAGAGGGTGCGTCTGGTGAGAACTTTATTC
>NW_007871233.1:0-587 GCF_000696425.1 Galeopterus variegatus
AACTTAAAGAAGGTTTAACATAACAAGGAAAATATGACTAAAAACATATTTTGTTTTAAGAGTTTTACATAACTTTGTAACATTTATATCAACAACATATCTACAAATGTAACTGAAGAAGATTTAGTAATATTAATTATTTCACCACCCTTCCCACAAAACTTACCAAATAAGCTTAATCATTTCATATCTCCAGGAGATGAGAGTTATATTCATTGAGGCCCTCCAGGTTCCCAGCTGGAAAATCTCAAA
Source organism: Galeopterus variegatus (assembly GCF_000696425.1). Classification (NCBI taxonomy): domain Eukaryota; kingdom Metazoa; phylum Chordata; class Mammalia; order Dermoptera; family Cynocephalidae; genus Galeopterus; species Galeopterus variegatus. The sequence continues at coordinate 253 of NW_007871233.1, forward strand.
GACTTAATTTAGAATTTTATTATGAGGGAAGCCCTTCAAGAATGTGTAAATGTTCACACCATTGGATCAAAATTGGATTGTAGGTCACTGTGAAGTAAGAGTAATTTATTCAACCACAGTGATAACAAGAGACTTCAAAGGAACTCAGAATGTAGCTCAGATGTCAACACCTTAACCCTGTCAGAGCTCAGCCTATCTAAGTAATCACAAGCCTGATAAAGACAACATGAGAAATTATTTTGACAAAACGCAAAATGTTTATTAGGCCAGTTATTAAAATGGTAAAGGCAAATCTCTTGCAGTGTGATTTTTTTCTTGCATGTAGACCATTTAGA
>NW_007871234.1:0-587 GCF_000696425.1 Galeopterus variegatus
ATTTTACATTTTTCAAAACTGTTATACATACATTAACTTATTTAGTGTAATATAAATATACGGAAGTTATAATAAATCGTATTTGAGTTTATAGTCAATGACTTAAAAAATTCTACAGAAAAAAGACCTCTTTAAATTTAGTCAAAAACTGCTGTTAAAGTTTTATCAGAGACAATTTCTTATTTCAAATTATCCAAGAACTAACATTTTGAAAAGTTGTTTAGAGTCTTTATTCATTTTTAAAATGGTTGATATTTGTTTTTTAAAATTATTTTATTCATAATTTTAATGCCCCCTTGAGAACTAAAAATGAATAAATAACATCTTTGTACTTGAGTCATGCTTTTCAATAATTTTTATTCTGAATAGAAAGTCATTTATTTTGGGCCCGTCACTTAATGAGAAACAAAACAAAAACAAATGAAACAATGATTTTCTAAAGATATAAATGTTCATCCTGTCACAGAGAAAGGGAGATGAGTATGCCAGAGTATCTGATTGTCACTAAATGCAGTGTTGATATAGTTTTAATGTCAACCAAAATGATATCAGCCTTTTCCTACAAGAAATCTAAAATTGAAATTTGC
>NW_007871235.1:0-587 GCF_000696425.1 Galeopterus variegatus
TTTCCTTCCAACACAATTACCAATGTGTTGAAAGAACTGCATTTATTATTCTTTGTCACATATCTTTCATTCTCTTCTATCCTGGTCTTTAGAAAGTGTTGTATACATGGTAATCAATAAATATATGCTACCTTCATTTGATAAATTCAGGAACTTGACTGTCAATCTGACAGTGTTAGCCTGTGTCTAATGGCATGATTTGTCTTTTTAATTTTTATATTATCATTTTCCCATGTCTGAGAGTTTCTGATTATTGGAGGAAATTAATGCAGCTTTAATGTTTGTTTATTTTAATTGAATGCAGTTTGTAGAGGGTTTGAAATCTTGATTCCTATTTGATTATTATATGGGGTTTTTAGGTAATGAATGCATGGGACAAAAGTCCCCGGATAGGAGGTGAGAGCCTACAGCTAGGGGGCAAGAGCCCACCGAATCAATTCTAATCAATGTTTAGGTAAGGAATTATATACAGATTGTTAATATAATGGGTTCATTGGAAGATTTTGTGAAAAGGAAACTCACACAGGTTTAAAGCCATTGGTGTCAACAAAAGAATTGAAACAGAATAGGGATTGTTCTATGGGCAA
>NW_007871237.1:0-587 GCF_000696425.1 Galeopterus variegatus
CTATAGCAACACTGCCTCAGTCCAGTAGTTTTTACATGTTTTTAGCCTCTGTAAGTTTTTTGTTGTTGTTGTTTTTGTTTTGTTTTTTTTTTTTTCTCCCGGCCTGCACCAGCGTTCTGCTAGAACAGAAATTCTCTGCAGAGGTGGTCTACCAGTTTCTCTTGCTATTGCTTTTATTTTCCTAAAGGAAAGCACTGAGCTCTTGCAAGTTAATTTTAAAATGTGGTTGATTGGTTTTCTTGTGCTTCTTCATAATGTACCTCCAGGGAGGCTCACAGAAGCCCGGCTCCTCAGGGTCTCTGACTGTTCTTCTGAATTAGTCTTGTGTTTTCATCTTGTCTGTGTTGGTGAGATTCAATGGGCCCAGACACTAAGAGTATTTAGTGCTATTGAGTTATCACTTCTCAAATCAAGGTTTTGAGTGAAATAAGTATCTTTCAAAATGTAACTGTACGAGTCTTTTTTTAACTAAAGGGCTTTATGCACATATTGTACCTTTAATAATATTAGCATAAACCGTTACTGCAAAGTGTCACCATTTGCTCCCCCTGCCAAAAGATTGCTAGATCCATTTTCAATTTTTTTTT
>NW_007871238.1:0-587 GCF_000696425.1 Galeopterus variegatus
AAAACAAAACAAAACAAAACAAAACAAGCAAAAAAAGATAATTAAATATTAGTAGATAGAACAGAGTTTTGCCATTTCTATATTGAAGGGTAGTGATTAGCTCCCAGGCCCCAAGTCCAGATAATCTTACTCAGTTAATCAGGGATTGGGCCCAGGGATTGGTATATTTCAAAAGCTCTTCATTAGATTGTCACATAGAGCTAGGGTTCAGAAGCACTGGTCTAGCCAGAATCATAAATGCTACACATTGAGTTACAAAGTCAAACTGAGCTGAAACAGAATGATAACACTTTATCAAGTCATTAATATCTGGGATTAGCCAGATAAATAAAACAAAACAAAAATTCTCCCTTAACAGTCATCTACAACATGCCACATTAGGTCAGGAAAGCTACAAAAAGGTAAATAAAGAAGAACACAGCAATCAGAGAGAAATGAGTAAACAGGCAAATAAAAGAACATCCCTGTTGCTTTTTCTCTGAGTAATAAAATAGGATTTAACACCCAAATTCAGGCCCAGTATTTCCTCAGTAGCAGCAATAATTAGACTTATAATCAAAAGGAAATATTGATTTTTTTTTTTTTTT
>NW_007871239.1:0-587 GCF_000696425.1 Galeopterus variegatus
TTTATAAATCTGGCTGCTACAACATTGGGTGCGTACATATTTATGATTGTTATGTCTTCTTTTTCTTTTTTTTTCCTTTTTGTCATTTTTCGTGTCCGGCAACGGATCGCAATCCTCAGTGTCGCACCCGTACCGGACCGGGACCGGCAGCGGGATTGCAACCCTCGGTGCTGCACCCACACCTCGCTCAGCCAGTGAGCGGGAACCGGTCTGTATGTGGGATCTGAACCCTCGGCAGGAGCGCCACCGCACTCCCAAGTGGCACACTGTAGCAGTGTGCCACCGGGCCGGCCCCTTGTTATGTCTTATTGATGCATCAGTCTTTTTATCATTATGTACTGACCCTCATTGTCTCTTTTTATTGTTTTTAGTTTAAAGTCTATTTTGTCAGATATGAGAATAGCTACTCCAGCTCGTTTTTCTTTTCTGTTTGCATGGAAGATCTTTTTCCATCCTTTCACTCTTAGTCTAAGTGTGTCTCTATGGGTGAGTTTGGTCTCTTGTAGTCTGCATATAGTTGGTTCCTCCTTTCTAATCCAGTCAGCCAATCTGTGTCTTTTTATTGGGGAATTTAAACCTTTTACATT
>NW_007871240.1:0-587 GCF_000696425.1 Galeopterus variegatus
CACTAAACATAATGTCCTCCAAGTCTATTCACATTGCCTCAGATCACAGGATTTCTTTCTTCTTCATGGCTCAAAAGTATTCCACTGAGCGTACATACCAAGTTATTTTATTGATTCTTCTGTTGGACGATGAGGCTGATTCCATATCTTAGCTATTGTAAATTGTGCTGTAATAAACATGGGAGCATAGGTATCTCTTTGACATACTGACTTCATATCCTTTGGGTATAAACCTAGTAGTGGGATTGCTGGATCAAATAATAGCTCTATTTTTAATTATTTGAGGAACCTCCATACTGTTTTCCAAAATGGCTGTTCTACACTGCACTCCCTTCATTCTCTTGATGGTTACATTGATTTTTATGGAAACAATTTCCTTTGTAAAGATTTTTGCTTGAAGTTGGCTTTTCGTGGGGCATACTCTTAAAGTTTAATAGGACACTTCTGGATTATTTTACATTCAATAACAGAGGATCAAAGAATTCAATAACAAGCCAACAGCCATGTAGTTGGTAAATGGTCAGAACTGAGGTTCATTTTCAAAAATTTTGAGTAATATATTGACTTTTGATGCTAAAAATAAATGA
>NW_007871241.1:0-587 GCF_000696425.1 Galeopterus variegatus
AATTAATTATTAATTAAATATAAATAGAATATTATAAATACAGAATATTATAATACTAGAATATTATAAATTACAAATCACATGTAAAAACAAGTTTTTGTAACACATATTTTATTAAATATTAGTTTATAATTACCATAAATTATATAGTATTTTTCTATATATGCATTCCCTTGGGAATAAAAAAAATCAGGTCTAATTTTGAGTTATTTAAATTTGAAAACAGGCTTTAGTTAAACTCAGGATTTCATGATATCCATGTTAAATACATATATTTAGGGTTGATACTGGGTTGTTCTTAACCACTCTGGAAAGGGGTAGGACATATGTGTGTGTGAGTGTGAACATGTGTTTCAGTGTGTATATATGTGTGAGAGTGTGTGTCTGTGTGTACGGGTGTGTAAAAGTTTCTGTAAGTACGTGTGTGTGTGTACGTGCGAATTTATGTTTCTTTAGTTTCCATATCACAAATCTTTTCCTTTATATATAAAATGAGAGCATAATAAATTTTAATAAGGCTTTAAAATGACCACATAGCTGGAGAGCATTGGAGAAACCTATCAAGAAAAATGACTTTGATTTATGCT
>NW_007871242.1:0-587 GCF_000696425.1 Galeopterus variegatus
TATATATATATATAGAATATCAATTCCAAGTGGGTTAAATGTGAATCACATAACCTTAAAAACTTTAGAAGGAGCTATAAGTCTGTATATAAGTCTTTATGACCCAGGGATAGAAAAGGATTTATTGAGTAAAACAAAAACAATAAAAAAGCCCCCACCTTAATGAGAAATACTAAAATATTTTATTACATTAAAATTAAAAATTTTTTATGTGTCACTATAAACAAAGTAAAAGACAATCTTTGAACTAGGATAAATATCTGCAACATATATAACTGCAAGAACAGTGGATATCCAAAGCCTTCAAATTAGTATAGAACATAATTATAACACACCTCTGTGTGCCACCACGTCTTAGTCAAATATTATCATTTTACCATTTTGCTGTTTCCTCTGCTTAGAGTGCTCTTCCCATGACTTGTGCCCATACCAATTTTAGGACTTGGATATGTGTCAGCTTCCTGGTGAGGCCTTCCCTAATGACTGTACTTGAAATTGAACTCCACCTCCAGTATTCCCCTTCCCTACCTCTGATTTTTCTGTGGCACATGTGGCCATTTGGCATACTAGGTATTTTACTCTTTTAT
>NW_007871243.1:0-587 GCF_000696425.1 Galeopterus variegatus
AAACAAATGGAGGAGTGTACCATGTTCATGAACAGCAAAACTGATACAAAAGACTATACAGGTTATGAGCACTTTTCATTCTATCACTGTCATTCCTAACCCCTCTCTCTCCCACTCAAATATATTTAAATGTAAATAATGGGTTATTTCAAAATAACCTTGAATTTTGTTTTATCTTTTTAAAGATACTCACTTTTTAAAATCTTTAACTATAACATTATTCATGATATCTCACAACTTAACTGGGCTATACCAGTAGGTCTTGACATTTGGTGCAGAATTATTTTTCCAAAATAAAAGCACAAAGAGACTCAAACAAATAAAGCAGCAGAGAAAAATAATACTCATTTATCAGTTCAAAGGCTTTGTTTCCAACTTTAAAAATATCTTTCATGATCTCTCACAGCTCTGAGACCTGCATTCCTATCAACTCCATAAGGTTGGTTGGGATCATCTGGCAGAAAGGGTTAAAAGTCCAAAGTTGCTACTCTAGGTCTGCTGGCTGAGGAGGAGGCAGGTTGCCCAAGGTTTCGGGATAGCCACCCTTGCATAGAGTAAACACAGAGGCCACTGTGCACGCAGGAATA
>NW_007871244.1:0-587 GCF_000696425.1 Galeopterus variegatus
TCCTTATCCAGTCATCTGATGATGGACATTTAGGTTGGTTCCAACTCTTGGCTATTGTAAAAGAAATATAGGGGAAACACTTCAACAAGTAGGAATTAGCAAAAACTTTGTGAATATGATCCCTAAAGAACAGGCAACAAAAGGAAAAATAAACAAATGGGATTATATCAAATTAAAAAGCTTTTGCACAGCAAAAGAAACAATTAACAGAGCAAAAAGACAACCTACAGGTAGGAGAAAATAATTGCAAACTACGCATCTGACAAAGGACTAATATCCAGAATATACAAGGAACTCAAACAACTTAACAGTAAAAAAACAAATAACCCAATTAAAAAATGGGCAAAGCACCTGAATAGGGATTTCTCTAAGGAAGATGTAAGAATGGCCAATAGACACATAAAAAAAAAATGTTCAACGTCACTCAGCAACAAGGAAATGCAAATCAAAACCGCATTGAGACATCATCTCACCCCAGTTAGACTGGCTATTGTCAAAAAGACAAATAACGGGCCGGCCCGGTGGCGCACTGCTCTAGTGCGCCGCTTGGGAAGCGCGGAGGCGCTCCCGCCGAGGGTTCGGATCCC
>NW_007871245.1:0-587 GCF_000696425.1 Galeopterus variegatus
GAAACTGAAGCTTAAAGAATTTCAGTGACTTGCCCAATACCAGAAACCTAGTATATGGAAGGGTCAGGTTTCTAGCCTAGGATTCCAACCTGCATTAGAATGATGCCCTTAATTATCACCCACACATTCTCTTCACAGACATTTAATGATAGAAACTGGATTTCAGCTGGCTGGTAAAATGTCCTGGAGGCTCAGGCTATTTTGCCAAAGTTGGACCAAAGAAAAAGACTCTAGTTTAATATATGAGAACACTTAACTTTCATTTTAAAATCATCGTGAAAAGTCAAGTTATCCATAATAAATTCTACCATCCATTCACTTTTTAATTCAACAAATACCTATTGAATGGTTAATAAATGTGAGGCACAGTTCAGACCTGGTGTTAGAACAGTGAACCAGACAGACACAGCCCCAACTTCACTTAATTTACAGTCCTCTAGGGAAGAGGGACACCAAAAATAAGTGTTCATTACAATTGTGACAAGTGTGCAGAGGAAAAAGGCCTCAATACAAGGAAAACAGATGAAAGGAAAACCCAACCTAGTCTGAGAAAGTCAGACAAAACCTCTCTAAAGAAGGAATATTTA
>NW_007871246.1:0-587 GCF_000696425.1 Galeopterus variegatus
CGGTGTTGCAGTCATAAAGCAGCAGCAAGATCTGGCTTAGTTCCTGAGTGGGAGTGATTTGGAAGTAGACTGGGATTCACCTGTGTTGCTCTGCAGAGCCAATCCCAAGTAGAGCCAGCACAGGGAGTGAAGAAATCTAAATCCAAATAATTTCTTTCAACCTCTAAATAAATAAATCTAAATAGAAAGTGTCAACCTTTGTCATTCTAGTGACCCCAGGAAGTCAGTTGCTACTTGTAGAGTGAATCTAGTTACTCGTAGTAATAATAATAAACAGAAATAATAAAAACTTTATGCATACTTGTGGACACACAAAAGTAAACACTCAAATGACTGCTGATTGGTTAAGCATACACCTAGAACCACTGCCTCCTAGATAAAACACTTTTATGATATAAATACCCAAATATCAAGTAATATGAATGGGTTTCCAACATTATTTCTCTGTTAATGAAGGTCTCTTGGAAAAATAAACATAATTTTCTCTAAGTGACCAATCTGTGTGCCAAGAGGAGAGTTTTGACAACGTCAAGCTCATTAGCTAGATAACTGCTTAGAACACCTGAGGGGGGGGGGGGGGGGGGCAA
>NW_007871247.1:0-587 GCF_000696425.1 Galeopterus variegatus
TTTCCTCCTGAAGTAATGGAGGTCAAAGTTTTGTCTGAACCAGAAAGTGTTCTGTCTCTTATGTTTTTATCCCTCTGCTTCTCTCTCTCACCTTCAATCTCTACTTCTACTTCTACCTCTACTCCTAATGTAATTTCTTCTCTCTAAGCTGTGTGATTACAGATAAGCAGGTTAAATGTGGATGTGATGTGATCATAATGTACTTAAAATAGGAAAAAGCTGATACAATTCAAGCACTATAATTCAAAATTAAATCATTGGGGAAAGGTTACAGTTCATTTGTCAAAAAAATGATATATCTAGTTAAGTGTTGCCACATATTTTTCCAGCATCCAAAACATAGTAAGAGATGAATGTAAGATATCAGAAAGAACAGTGGAACACTTTGAGTTCTGTTAATTAGGTCAACACTCAACATGCGAATTATGGTCTCCTTACTGTTGATTTAATTCTCCAATACGTATTATTATTATCATCCCTTCCAATATTCTAGACATTTAACCCTGTACCTTAACCAATGTTCATATCATGGTTCTATTTTTTCTTGCAATGGAAGACTGGCTGATTCAAATATAGTTCACACCATT
>NW_007871248.1:0-587 GCF_000696425.1 Galeopterus variegatus
GACCACTCTCCCTTCTGACACAAATTGCAAGTTTGGGGGATTCCCAAAGCCATCCCCAAGCTGTTATATTCACAGCTATGGTTTATTACAGAGAAATGATAAAGATTAAAATCACCCAAAGAAAGAGGCCCATTGGGTAAGGTCCAGAAAAGGTACCAAACATGGAGTTTCTGTTGTCTTCTCCTCATGGAGTCATGGACACACTGCTCTCCTGGTATTGATATGTGACAATATGCACACCATATTGCCAACCAGAGAAGATCACCTGAACCCTGGTACTGAGAGTTTTTTGGGGGGCTCAATCACATACTGCTCATGTGACTGATATTTAGTCTCTAGCCCTTCTGGAGACAGAATTAATACCCCATGGCCCAGAAAACCCATCATAAGTCACACTGGTAGACTGTCCAGTGGCCAAAGCCCTAGGAAGGCAAAGATATTCCTATCAGGCATAATATTCCAAGAGCCTAGAGATCACCTTTCAGGAACTGAGGGTGAAGGCCAGACATCTCTTCAGATAATGTTCGGTTCTTCATTACACGACATCCATCTCAGTTCTCAGGATCCTGGATTTGACTTTGACAACT
>NW_007871249.1:0-587 GCF_000696425.1 Galeopterus variegatus
AAGTGAAATAAGTCAGACACGGAAAGATAAATACCTCATATTCTCACTCATATGTCGGAGCTAGAAAAGTTGATTTCATAAAAGCAATGATTACTAGTGGTTACCAGAGACTGGGGAGGATGGGAGAGTACGGCCAATGTGTACAAAGTTACAATTAGAAAAAGAGAAGTTTTGGTTTACTATTGCACAGTGGGGTGACAATAGTTAACAATAAGGCATTGTATATGTGAAGTAGCTAGAAAAGAGGACTTTGTGTATCCTTGCCATAAAGAAATGATAAATGTTTGAGGTGATGAATAGGCTAATTACCCTGATTCGATCTTTACACAATGTATACTTATATTGAAACATCATATTGTATCCCCAAAATATGTACAATTATGTATCAATTAAAATTTTTAAAAAATATAAAAAACAAATCCCAGAATGCCACTTGAATGTAACAGACAAGCAGCCTTGGGCTCAGGAGTTAATGGCTACGTGGAGGCACGGAAGCAGGCAGCCCTGACGAGGCATACCTGCGGGGGACCCCAGTGCCAAGAGCGAGAAGGCAGCTCCCGCAGCAAGGCTTTTGTGGCACCCGGGCT
>NW_007871250.1:0-587 GCF_000696425.1 Galeopterus variegatus
CTCCCCCCCCCCCCCTTATTTAATATGGTACTGGAATTCTAGCCAGTGCAGTAAGGCAAGAGAAAGCAATAAAGAGCACTCAAATTGGAAAAGAAGAAGCCAAACTATCCCTATGTGCAGATGATATGATCCTATTCACAAACCCTAGGACTCCACCAAAATATTACTAAAACTTATAAGTGAATTTAGTATACTGGCAGGATACAAAATCAACACGCAAAAATCAATAGCCTTCCAATACTTCAATAACACAATAGCCAATGAAAAATTCAAGAAAGTAATCTCATTCACAATAGCTACCAAAAATTTACCTAGGAGTAAATATAATCAAGGAGGTGAAAGACATCTACAATGCAAACATCGATGAAAAAAAAAAAAAATGGAGAGAACACAAACAAATTAAAAGACATCCCATGTTCCTGGTTTGGAAGAATTAACATCATCAAAATGTCCATATTATGCAAAGCAATCTATACGTTCAATGCAATCCCTATCAAAATACTATTGACATTTTTCACAGAAATAGAAAAAAAACAATTTTAAAAATTGTATGGAATTACAAAAGAAGAAAGATAAAGCGGTCTTGA
>NW_007871251.1:0-587 GCF_000696425.1 Galeopterus variegatus
CACCTATGGTCCCCTAGCCCCTAGACAACTCATTAGCATACAAAAGATGCTCATTACTCTGGGAGATACCAAGGGATTCCTAAGCTGATTGTCAGGAAACAGGGAGGAAGACCATGTGTATTTCATAATATCACCCAGCCACTTTGTGACCTCTGCTCTGTGCCATACAAAGGTGATTTCAGTACCAAGAGGCTTAAAAATGTTCTATAAATTAGTTGGGGCATCTACCAGGTGGCAGGAAGAGGTAGAGGATCTCTCCTCCTCGCCAACCTCCCCGGGAGGAGGAGCTTTCTGTGGATTCATCTGGAATCTTAAGGAGCTACTGACCTCTTGGCCCCACCAACCACACTGCTCCCCAACTCATGAAGCAGCCAAACAGTGAGACGTCCTCTCTTTCCTTGTCATTATCAGACACAGACATGCCAGGAGACATGGAAAGCACACAGCCCACAACACCACAATCTGCCACCACCCCAGCCTGGCACCCACTCTCCTCCCCGCAAGAGCCACTGAGGAGCCAGTCTGTGAAGCATGAAAGGCACGTAACCCTGATCCTGCCTCCTCCTTTCTTTGGGTGTGAGGGCCCT
>NW_007871252.1:0-587 GCF_000696425.1 Galeopterus variegatus
CCAAAGAACCTGGATTTAGATCTGTAGTGGTTTCCACTTTTACCATGATGAATCTGAGGTCTGGATGTAGAATAGAGGCTGAGGCTGTTTGTGATAGCCCAATAAAGAGATATGGATCAGCAGCTGGATAAGATACACCTCACATTTGGTGGGACAAGAATTTGTGAGTTTTCCTGTGGACCAAGTGACTTAAATAGTCAGCTGAGCTTCAGCTATCTTGAAAAGACCACACCAGGACAACTGCCCACCTGTGAGAAGAGTCTCCAGCCGACAGACGATGAAAGTGCAGTAGAAAAAATAGGAACTCAGGGTTGTAGGGTCTATGTGTAGTCAGGACACCTCCCCTTCAGGGAGCAGGGCAGCGTAGAGGTCTAGGGTGTTTGACGACTTCTTAGGAACACACCATACACCCCAAAAGAGGGAACTGGCATTTGAATGCCAGCTTCAGCATTAGGAATTCAACAACGAAGAGGGGAATCCTAAGTACCAGCTAATTAGAAGGGATTTACCCATTTTCCTGTCATTCTTCTCAAAAACAAACACAAAGGAAGTTGTGGAGTGTGGAGCAAGAGAGAAAAGAGCATTCT
>NW_007871253.1:0-587 GCF_000696425.1 Galeopterus variegatus
TTTGTTACATTATTTTAAATTTTCTTTTGACCATTTAAAAATCTTTTCTAATTTGGACTATTTTTCCAAATGCCCTAGGAGTTCTACATTCTTTCATATATTATATAAAAGGTAGAGAAACATTTCTTAAAACTTTTACTCTTTTCCACTAAAAGAAAAGTCAGTTTGTATTTAAAGCACATTTAATTGGTGTTCACCTCAGGCAGGAATACATACATAACACTCACTTGAAGTTTATTGGAACATTTCCCTCAGTATCTCTACCCAGTACCTCATGGGGAAACTACAGTCTTTTGTTAATCTCCCTATAATGGTTTCTGAAAATAACTTTGGATATTGTTCACAGGTTCACACTGCTATTCTTGAGATGGTTTAATTTTGTTTCTTTTCATTATTTACTCAAATAGAATCTAACATACAAATTTAATGTTGACAATAAGGTTTCAACTATTTAATATACATAATATCAAATATAGGAAACCAAATTATTTGTTAAGTATCCTGTAAACAATACATCAATATTAAAAGAATAATATTTTAAAATAAATTTCTACTTAATACTAGAAGAAAGCAAAATATTTTTTTTT
>NW_007871254.1:0-587 GCF_000696425.1 Galeopterus variegatus
CACCTACCTGTAGCATAAGTAGCCTCCAGGCTCAGCAGCTGCTGGCTGCTCAGAGTTAGATGCACTTAACTCCTAAACCAGCCATCCTGGAATAAAATCCTCAACTCTTATTTACTCAGGATATTCAGATACAATCTGGGGGACTGAGGTAGGAAAAAGTAATCTGCCACAGAAGACAGTGGGTAGGTCTGAGATACCAGTTCAGAACTCCAGCTTCTTTTTTTTTTTAACCACAGTTACTTTGTTTCTGCATAACGATAGCCCTTGCAAGAGTTTCATGGGCATTTTTGCTCACTTCATTTTTAGGAGCTTCAGAACTGCATTATTAATGTAAACAGTGATTCTAGGCATCCCTGTCTTATACCTGATTTTAAAAAGAATGTTTTTAACACTTTACCATTATATAAGTATAAACAGGTTTTTGCAGCTTGGAGTATATTCCGTCCTCTGTTTCTAATTTGCTGAAAATTTTTATCTAATTATTTTTCTGCATCTACTGAGAACATCATCTTTGTATTCTCACTTGATATTACTCTGGTAAAAATATTATTAGATTTTCTCATGTAAAACTGACCACAAATTCCTGA
>NW_007871255.1:0-587 GCF_000696425.1 Galeopterus variegatus
ATTTTCAATCCTTGGAAATGTCTAAGAGTTAAATAAAACCTACTCTGTATACAGACAAGTATCCTTTCTGTGTTATGGTTATTTTTAAAGTATGCTTATTTTAAAAGTGTCTGCTGTGAGGCAAAAGTTCATGTGTTGGGAGCTTGATCCCCACTGTAAAAGCATTAAGAGGGTGGGAAATCTAATTTTGATATTTGAAAGGTGGGGCCTTTGAGAGGTGATTGAATCATGAGGACGGTGTCCTTATGAATAGATTCATTCATTCATAGAGTAATGATGAGTGTAAAGTGTTGGCTTTTATAAGGAGCACATGAGAGAGCTCTTGTGCGTGCCATTCTCACCATGTGACACCCTGGTTGCCACATGACTCTGTAGAGAGTCGTGACCAAAAAGAAGGCCCTCACCAGATGTGCCTTCTGGACTGTGAACTTTGCAGCCTCCCAAACTGTAATAAATAAATTAATTTTCTTAGAAATTACCCAGTTTCAGGTGTTCTGTTATAAGCAACAGAAAACAAACTAATATACTCCTGCTACGCTACGTTCTTTCTCTCAGCCTGCACCTATGGCCTCAGGGGGTTTACCCTA
>NW_007871256.1:0-587 GCF_000696425.1 Galeopterus variegatus
TCTTTGTCCTTACGTTGTGCTAAAGGTGAAGTTTGCTGAGAGAAAGAAACACACCACCTACCCACGCTCTTTGGTATTTCTTGCAGCTTTTCCTAACACAATATTGCACAAAGAGGGCACATAATACCTGCACATTTAATAGAAATGGACCCCCCAAGGCATTCATCTGACTGCTTCTGGGATCCATTCAGTGATTCATCCTCTCTAGGTTAGTACCAAGGTGGTCCAGATTGAACTCTGAAGCCCACCATGGAATAGGTTCAAACCCCATGTCAAGTTCAGTCAAATGGACAATATTTGGTAAATGACAAAGCCAACGTAAAACACGACCTTAGGCAGATAGTTACTAACTTTCATTAGGCTTTGGTTTCCTAATCTGTAACACAGAAACAGATGTGTCCACCTCCTAGAACAGTTGATATTAAATGAAAGAATATATATGCAAAGTACTTAAAAAAATGTCCAATATTTGGTAAGTACACAATAAATATTACTTGTTATACTTAAAGAGTCAACATAGGTGGATAATAATAAATTTATGTACTGAGCCTCACAGAAATGGGAGGTTTCTTCTGGGTTAGAGTTCC
>NW_007871257.1:0-587 GCF_000696425.1 Galeopterus variegatus
AATGGGGAAAAGCTGAAATACTCTCCCTTAAGAATGAAAACAAGACAAGGATGCCCACTCTCACCACTCCTATTTAACATAGTATTGGAAGTAGTGGCCAAAGCAATCAGGCAAGAGAAAGAAACAAAGAGCATCCATATTGGAAAAGATGAAGTAAAATCGTCCCTGTTTGCAAATGACATGATCGTAAATGTAGAAAAGCCTAACAACTCTACAAAAAAACTATTTAGAATTGATAAACAATTTCAGTCAAGCTGCAGGATACAAAATCAACATGCAAAAATCGGTAGGGTTTTTTATACTCCGTGAATGAACTAGCAGAAAAAGAGAAATCAAGAAAGCCAGCCCATTTACAATAGTCACCAAAAAAATAAAATAGCTAGGAATAAATTTAACCAAAGAAGTGAAAGATGTCTACAACTACAAATCATGGTTAAAAAAAATTAAAGAGGAAACAAGAAGATGGAAAGATATTCCATGCTTTTGGATTGGAAGAATGTTGCAAAAATGTCCATACTACCCAAAACAATCTACAGATTCAGTGCAATCCCCATCAAAATACCAATGACATTCTTCACAGAAATAGA
>NW_007871258.1:0-587 GCF_000696425.1 Galeopterus variegatus
CTATGTTTATCACAGCCCTATTTACAATAGCCAAGAGTTGGAACCAACCTAAATGTCCATCAATGAATGACTGGATAAGGAAAATGTGATATATTTACATACTACTCTGCTGTCAAAAGAATGAAATACTGCCATTTGCAGCAACATGGATGAACTCAGAGAAAATTATGGTACATGAAATAAGTCAGGCACAGAAAGAGAAATACTACATATCCTCATTTATAAGTGAGAGCTAAAAATAAATAAGTAAATAAATAAATAGATATACAACAATCACAATAATACATTGAACTTTCTAAAGAAGAGAAAACAACTGATGTTACTAGAGGTAGGAAAGGTAGGGGGGATGGGGAAAAGGAGCAATTGGTAAAGGGACATGAAAATTGATTACAATTTGTGATGCTGAATATACTAATTATCCTGATTTGAACATCACACATTGCACACAGGTATTGACATTCAATACTGTATCCCACAGATATGTACAATTGACTATGTTCCAATGAAAAATAAATAAATAAATTTTAAAAGAAGAAAGAAAGCATCAGTCAGAGAATTGGAGGAAGATGTATGAGCAGGTGACTTCA
>NW_007871259.1:0-587 GCF_000696425.1 Galeopterus variegatus
ATTTTTTCAAGCTGACAACTACCTAATAACAAATCTCCAAAGTGAGAATCATTTAAGAGGGAGTTCTGGTCAAGATGGCGGAACAAACAGTTCTCAGCGTCACTCTCTCCCACAAATCAACTAATTTACAACTATAAAAATGTATCAACAGCCAAGCTGGGGCCGCTGGGGCTCAGGGGAAGTGGAGGAGAGACCTACGGAGTTCATGGAGGTTGGAGAAACTACGATGAAAGAAAAAGCTGAGCATTTCAGGCCGCGGCTGCTTTAAGGCTCGAGCTGATGAGCGCATGGAGCAGGAGCCAGCAGAAGCCGCAGCTGTGCCCTTCAGATGGAGTTGCTTGGAGGCGGCAGGGGAGAAGAGGGCCTTGGCAGCCCCGAGGACAGCAAGACCACTAATAGGGTTCACGTGGACCCACGCAGGAGCGAGGAGCCAGAACAATCAGAAAAAAAGGAGCCACTCAGAGGCTGGTGAGTCATTGCAAGGGACGCACTGGGCCGGTGCTATAGGAAGTGTTTGGAGCAGGGACGGTGGGCGAGATGGGAACACCAGGAGAACACTGGGACACAGCAAGGACAGACAACCTGCC
>NW_007871260.1:0-202 GCF_000696425.1 Galeopterus variegatus
ATACACACATATATAATATTAAGTGCAGCAATATAAAACATATGGATTTATTTTTGTGTGCATATTTGATTACACAACAAAATATCTGGAAAGTGTTTATCTAAATGTTAATGTTTTATGGGATTTGGGGTGAGTTTTAGTTTCTTTTGAATTTTGACCATTTTGTATAGCTTGAACTCTTTTACAATGATTCTGTTTATTT
>NW_007871260.1:5644-6231 GCF_000696425.1 Galeopterus variegatus
AATTTTACATGGCAATAATATTTCAAAGTAACTTTTATTTTGTGCAATCATTATCCAAGTCATTTTTTTATTTTTAAATCTACTTTTTGAATATTTTACTGACCCAAAGATCTGTAAGTATGAGCTAAAAGAAAAAATATTTAAATTAAAGCATTCTGCCTTGATTCCCCAGGGGAGTGATGAACTAGCATTTTAATTGCTAACAAATTTAATTATTCAACCCAGGTGTGAACCATCAAAAGTTTAGAGAACTTCTCTGCTTTAAGCGAGTGCTTTGCATTTGTATGAAAATACAATGCCATCAATTTCTAATATAGAATTCGGCTTCAGAAAGCTGTCGGATTTGTACTGTGATTACATTATTTTGTTTCAACTATAAATTCCTCAAATAGTAAAGCTATCGATATCTGACTATAAAAACATGTACTACCCAAAAAATAAGCCCTACTGATGTAGCCCACTTTATGTTTTTTCAGTCTTTCCCTCCATTGTTAGGATTTACTCAAATGGCATTTTTTTTCTTTTTTTTTGACAAAACTATAATGAAATGAGTAGTTTTCTTACCGGAAATAAATTTTTTATGTAAA
>NW_007871261.1:0-587 GCF_000696425.1 Galeopterus variegatus
TTGCTCATAAAATATTCATGTTCATTTCTTGAAATTCATTTGTTACATTTTTTAACAAAACTTTCTCTCTTCACTTTTAACTCAACAGCTAATAAACAGGGAATAGCCGTTGATTTTACTATAAATTTAAAAAAAAAATTTTTAATAAGCCAAAATTCACACATATATATATAGGTGTGTTTGTATTGAAGGAAAGATTGTCCTACCGTATCATGGTGACTGTCATGCTAGGCCTTGCAGAAAGCATATTACATCCACTGTCTCCGTTGTTCTCCACTGCTATGCTATAAGGTAAGTGCTTATCACACACGTCGGAAAACTGGGTCCAAAACAACCCAGTGACTTTCCCAAAGTCACAAAGCTACTAAGTGGTAAAGCTAGAATTTGAACCTTTCTCCTAAATTTAAGGCTAATCCCCTCCTACCTCTTTGAAAATTCTAGCCCTATCCACCTCCCCAGGACTCATATACTTAGACACTAAGTCATAGGCCTAATCTGGTCCTCACCTGTTTTGATATGGCTGAGGGCTAAGAATGCTTTTCACATTTTTAAACAATTGGAGAAATTCAAAAGAAGAATGTTATTTC
>NW_007871262.1:0-587 GCF_000696425.1 Galeopterus variegatus
ACAACAAAAAAAAATGTATCCAAGAATTTATTTACATCTTCTGTAGGCCTAGAAAATGTTACCTGCTTTTCTAAACCATATATATCTGAATCTTCAAAGAAAATATTTTATAACTAAAACTTGCCCAAGGCAGCCTTGTGGATATTTAAGAAAAAATTTTTTTAAAACAGCCTTGTATGGCATCCACATTTACTATCCACTGTCCTACTTATGTATGACACCTGTAGTTTTAGCCCATGCCAGGGTACAGGAATGTACCTACCTTTCTTTTTAAATCATACTACCTGATTTCTTTTATTTTCAGCAGATATCCTAATTTTCTTGAGTCAAAGAAATAGCAACATTTCACTATTTTTGTAAAGCTCACAGATGTACTATTATGTCTAATCTCATGAGCAATTTTAGACACTTAGCCTGTTTATTGCCTAGTTGGTAGAAAATGACTGTACTTGTGGAACTAACACTATACCTGATTCATCATTTTGCTTTAATATTGCCTTTTCAATGTCATTTTTCTCATTGTGTTACTGGCAATTTGGTTTTAAAGCATCATTGTTTAAAAAAACATTCAAAATAAAAATTGAAGT
>NW_007871263.1:0-587 GCF_000696425.1 Galeopterus variegatus
TAAGTTTGTTTACTATTTCTAACAGTTTTTAGTATAGTCTTTAAAGTTTTCTATATATATCATGTCATATTCAAACAAATAAATCAACTTCCTCCTTTCCAATTTGATTGCCTTTTTTTTCTTCCCAGATTATTTCGGCTGGAGTACTATGTTGATTAAGAGTGGTGCAAGTGGCCATCCTTGTTGTGTTACTTATCTTTGAGGAAACATTTTCAACTTTTCACCACTAAGTACAATGTTGGCTGGGGCTTTCTTGTGTTGAGGTACAATCCTTATACACTTAATTTGTTGAGAGTTTTTATCATAAAAGGATGTTGAATTTTTTAAATGCTTTTATCTACATCTAGCAATTTTGAATACTAATCCCCCTTCTGGTGATTGTTGTTGTTCGCTGATCTGCTGGTTTATTTTTATGTGTGTGGCTGGACTAGTTCAGTGAAGTCCATTTCCCAAAAAGTGTCCATCCTCTCATATCAATCCTCAGAGGACACAAGGTTGAATACATAAACAGTCTTTCTGACTATCAGGGGTATCTGTGGTTTTAGCAAGCTTCTCTTTCACTGACTTTTCCTCTGATTGTTACATTA
>NW_007871264.1:0-587 GCF_000696425.1 Galeopterus variegatus
ACCGAGGGTTGCGATCCCATTACCGGTCAGTAAAAAAGACAAAAAGGAAAAAAAAAAGAAGTTCTGAATTCTAGTTCTAGCTGTGAGATTTACACTATGTGTGTCAATGAGTATGGTGTTGAATCTCTATGAGCCTTGGATTCCTCAGTTAGGTGTGATGATGCTGTCACCATGACTTGGTTTTATTTTTTATTTTTTTTATTTTTTTAAATTTTATTTTGTTGATATACAATGTGGTTGATTATTGTGAACTGTCACCATGACTTTGGAAAGGTCATGGACTTTGCCTGAGTTAGTTTAGTTCATCTGGTGGGTTTGGGGGAGTTTATTTCTCCCTCACTGCTGGCCCAGATATGACCTCCCCAGGTTCCTTATCCATACAATGGGAACAATATTACCCACTCACAGGGCTGTTGAGAAAGTAAAATAACACAATTATGAGAGAGTGTTTTATAAATCCTTGAAGAATTATACAGCTTCAAGATTTTATCATTGCTTTAGGTTCTGCTTCCTTTGTTCTTTAACTGAACATATATTAATTATGCTTAATAAAGCTATGAGGACAATGTCTTTGACTCTAAGGACTC
>NW_007871265.1:0-587 GCF_000696425.1 Galeopterus variegatus
AAAAAAGATCCTGCTATAAAGTTGCAGTTCTTCTGCAGTCCAGCTAATTAAACCACGTACTATTTAGGTCAAATCAAATCATTATATTTCTGTTCAAATAACAACAAATATCCTTTCTCAGTTTGTTGGGAGAAGATCATGTACATACATTCAGAATTTCTCCCTATATAATGAAAATTCAGCTCTCTTTTGTTTTGTTTTCAATGGCCTTGTAGGTATCTTATGAGCAGTTTTTAAAGAATCATGTAAAGGATCATGTTTAATTCACTTCATTGAATTTCAAGGATAGTTCAACAAATAAGCCCATCGGACATCATCAACAACAAATTGCAAAGGACAAAAACTTGATATGCTTTAAATTGAAATAAAAATGTTGCTCAAATTATGCTTTTTCACCTTTAAGCATAACATTTAATTTGTAGGGCCAGACAACCAAGCCTAACATTACCAAAGGGATTTATTAACAGTCTGTTTAATGAAAACATGACTAGTACAAGCAGCTCCTCATGCAAGCATCTTGGGGCCTAAGTGACGGTGCTTTCTTGATCCCTTTCCAGCCTCCACCCATTCCCATCTGGACACTCCCC
>NW_007871266.1:0-587 GCF_000696425.1 Galeopterus variegatus
AGAGCCATATACCATACCTTGAGTGTCTTCTGCTCACGGCCAGACAGAACTGCTTTAGGTAAGCTCTCAAATGCAGGCCTTAGATACATCTAGAACTGGGGTTTTCCAGGATAAAAAGTAAAAGCATGATGTTTTAACATCAGGAAAACATACAGATTTCAGGTAAGACGAATGCATACAAGGGACAACCGAGACGAAGCTCCAGTTCTTGCTTCTGGGGCTGCGCCTGCTTTATTTCTCCAAATCGCTCATCAGCATCCATCCCCTGCTGAACTCAAATAAAAGGCTCCCCTCAAGATCACTTTGGAGAGTCTGGGTACACAAACTATGATGACAGCTAATCCAGGGAGTTAATATCTGTGGATCTGAGCGTTCAACTTGTCAATAAAATGGCCAACAATTCATTAATTTATTCAACACTGTTAAGCATCTACTCTGCTGAGTGCTACGTGGAGCAAAATTACTGTCCCCTCCCTCTCCCCAGGATGGTGGTCACCACTGTCACCACTGCCTCACCAGCTAAACCTGTAAGCATTTGCTGGAGGCCAGACTCTGTGCTACAGTGCCTCATATACATTATCTCACCT
>NW_007871267.1:0-587 GCF_000696425.1 Galeopterus variegatus
CGTGGCCAAGTGACAATTTGCTAAAGAGATTCATATAAATAGAAGGAAGTTAGTTTCTATTTATATAGACAATGGGAGAATGACCCCAAAGGCATTTCAGAGGTTATTCAGGGATGACCCTCCCATCACTCAGGGCTCTAAGAGTTCAGTTTTTTGTGAAAAGGGATTGAATTGAATCTGTACATCACTTTGAGTAGTATGAGGATTTTAAAAACATTGATTTTTTTCCATTCATAAACATGGAATGTCTTTCAACTTACTTGTGTCATTTTCAATTTCTTTCACCTATGTTTTATAGTTTTTGGTATACCCATCTTTCAGAATCACTCAAATTATGCAATTTTATATGACTTGTCCCCAGAGGGTTTCCTTGTGCTGCTCAGGAGAGAAAAATACAATCCAGATTCTGGAAGGTAAGAAGGAGGAAGAGCATTTCCCCAGGCATAGAGAGTTCTGGGCCAATTATGCTACGTGTTCTATCTGTACTTGAAAAGAAAATATATTCTGCATTTGTTTGCTACAGTGTTCTATAACTGCCAATTACTTCAGTTTAATGAACTGAAATACGAATTTTCCTAACACACACA
>NW_007871268.1:0-587 GCF_000696425.1 Galeopterus variegatus
GCAGACCTGTGACCCAGTAGCCCAACCCTCAAGGAGAATTATGCTGCCACATGCTGTAGCACACCTGGTGGCAATTACATGTGCAGCCCACATGACTGCCTTGATCTGGGGAGAGACACACATGGAACCCCCAAAACTTCAGAAACCAGGATACCCAAATAGATAACGAAGAAAATTCCAAGTCACCACCAACCATCCCCCAACCAGGGGAAGCAAGGACCCAGAGGAAAGAGGAAAGAGAAACCCCACCTAGGGTCACCCATTCAAATTTAGGAGCTTTAAATATATTATTATATCCCACTGCACACATCAGGATCATGGGAAACTAGCCAGGGTGCCAACAAGCCCACCTAAAGTCACCCATGCCAGCCAAAGAGCAATAGGGCACCCAGGAGCTTCCCCCAAGAACTTGAGAGCTCACCCACATCCCCAGTGAATCAGAACAGTGTCACCAACCTCAGCAAGGATACACTAAGTGCCCCAGTGCAAGAAGACATAACAATCATAAATTTATACACCAAAGAACTAGAAAAACAGGAACAATCCAATCCCAAAATTAGTAGATGGAAAGAAAGAATTAAGATCAG
>NW_007871269.1:0-587 GCF_000696425.1 Galeopterus variegatus
CTGCTTGATGCTTATTTAAATATACACTACTCTTCTTAAGAGTTCTCAGAACGTTTGAAATATGTGTTTTTAAAATTACTTTTAATTATTTGAAATTTATGTTCTCTAAGCAGCACCCACTGGGTACTGAGAGTTGATAATATTTTTGCCAAATCTCATCCATACAAAAATTGGAAATGAAAATAGATTAATTTCTCATGGAAAAATTTTCTGGAAATAATTGCTTGAATTAAAGAAAGAATAAAATATCTGGCCAAGAAAAGTTACAAACATAATCTAATACTGCAAAAAAGTCAATTGTCATCTAACACTGAGAGATTTTCACTTCCGACATTAATTAAAACATCATTGTTTTTTTATCATGATTATATATTGCCTGTTTTCTAATTTTCTCATTGAGGTATTATTACGTACAGTAACAGATCCTAAGTGTATTATCTGGTGAGTTTTGACTCATGTAACCAATATCTTGTTTAAGATAGAATGTTTGCATCACCCTAGAAAGCTTCCTCATGCCCCTTTCCAATTTTCATCTTCATGATGACCATTTAAGATCACATTGTGAGAAAACCATTTCTTATCCCCTA
>NW_007871270.1:0-587 GCF_000696425.1 Galeopterus variegatus
TCAACGCTCCCCAGTGTGGGTGAGCCTCATCGCATCTGCTGAGGCCTGAACAGAGCGAAACGGCTGACCCTCCCGAGTAAGAGAATTGCTCCTGCCTGTTGCTTGTCTGGAATGGCACTGTTGGCTCTCCTGGGTCTCCAGCTTGCTGACGGCAGATCTTGGGACTTATCACCCTCCACGATCATGTGAGGCCGTTCCTTTTAAGCCTCTTTACACACTTAAACACATCCTGTAGGTTTCTCAAGAAAACCCTAACACACCACCTCCATGCCCTTCTCCATTGGTGACCTCTGGTGCAGCAGCCCCTGGGTTGCAGCAGGACCATGTCACATCTCAGAAGAGCTCTGCCGGGCCCTGGAGAAACAGGACCCTACAAAATGCTCAGAAAGACAGTGCATTGTGCTGTCCGGGCTCCTGCTCCAGGCCGTGTGGCCTTGGGCCATGGCCTCACCCACCTGGGCCACTCTCAGCACACACTTCCCAGAAGGGGACTATGGGTCAAGTCACCTTCCTGTCCCACAGCCTACCCAGCACTTACTCAACTCTGGCCTTTGCTCACGTTTCCTTCTGCTTAGGATGCCCTTAGA
>NW_007871271.1:0-587 GCF_000696425.1 Galeopterus variegatus
GGGCAATGCAATGGATTTTCTCTGGGTATTTGGGTGGGGTTGGGGGGACAATCTCCTACACTTCAGTGTACCTCCAAGAATTGAGAGCTCAGGATCTTCTGGTCCACAGAGGAGTTCCTCGAAAACTTGGAAGGGAGGGGAGAAATAAACATGCCCTTAGAGCTCAGCTTGGACCCCTACACTTGCTAATTGTTAGTCATCCCATTGTGTGAGGTTGCTCTGTGCCTAGCGCTGTTCCAAGAACCCTCCAGGTGTCCTCTCACACCATCCTTCAGGCATGGTGGGTGAACACGGCTGCTCTCCCGATGCGGCAGCTGAACGAACAGGGGCAGAGCCAGGATCTGAACCTGGGCAGCCTCGACCAGGACTGGAACATCGTCTGTAAAGTCGGACAGGACTCCCTGGAGGGCATCAGCGCAGCAGAAGAAAGACCAGGTTTCACGGTGGAGGGAGGGAGACTTGGCCAGCTGCGGATGCTCGTGAAAGGGACAGTCCCAGAGGCCCTGTTAGTGGACCCTCCAGGCAGGGCCTGGCCATGGTGGCAGTCCCGCCCTATAGTGTTCCAGGCCTCCTGGCTGCACATGGCT
>NW_007871272.1:0-587 GCF_000696425.1 Galeopterus variegatus
TAAAATGGACGAAGTGTAAGGAGATGTTGGGTTGGGGGTTGAGCAGGGGGACCCCTCTCACTTGGTGTTAACAGATTCTTTGGGTAAAGTAAGTGATACCAAGGAGGCTTTCCTAGTACCTTTACTGCCATGGGGGTGGTGAGAAGTGCTGTATAAGGCCCTTCCCAACATGTGAGAGGGGCTTTGGGAATTGGGTCTTAATATACACTTGCTGTCCCTGGCTCAGTTTAAAGTCTGAGGGGGTGGTGGGGAAAGGATGAGGTAATAGAAAGTTGGCCTGTTTCCTAAGAAGATCCCTAATGAGTGAAAGAGTAGGAAGATACTGGCCTAAAGGAGATGAGCTTAAAAGGATAGGTGAGAGAGTGAAGGGTCTGGTGTACATAAGTTTGAAGGGGCTGAGGCCTGTGGGCTTGTGTGGGGCAGGTCACAGGTGAGTGAGTCCTCAAGGGAGAAGTTGGGTCCAAGGGAGGTGAAGTTCCATAGACAGCTTGGTGAGATGTGTTTTTATGATGTGACTGGCTTTTTTTACTTTGCCTGATGACTGAGGCCGATATGGTATATGTAAGTCCCATTTGATATGTAAGGCC
>NW_007871273.1:0-587 GCF_000696425.1 Galeopterus variegatus
TGTCCTCTTAAAAAGTGTCAAGGACATGAAAGACAGGAAAGTCAATAGAAAAGACATGAAAAACATGAAACTGTCACAGGTGGGAAAAAGACTAGGGAAATATGATATTTTATTAAATGCAAAATGGTATTCTGGATTAGAGTGTAGCATAGAAAAATGATATTAGTGGAAAAATTGGTGAAATATGAATTATGTCTACCATTTATTAATATCAATAGTATTATATAAATGTTAATCTCTTTTAAAATTTATTTTTTAATTTAAACATACTTGAGTATACATATTTATGGGGTACAGAGTTGACTATCAGTATTTGTGTACAATGTAAATGTTAATCTCCTAATTTTGATTAATGTACTATGGTTACAAAAGATGTTAATAATTGGGGAAGCCAGGTGAAAGGTGTATAGTAACTATACTATTTTTGTAAGTCTTCTTAAATCTGAAATTATTTTGAAATGTAAAATGTTAAAAAACACATTGAATAAATAAAATTTAAGAGTCTATAATCATTAAAAACAAAAACAAGAGCTCTTCATTAGAGAAGAATGATAGCAGAGAATGAATGTAGTGAAAGACAGAAAAAT
>NW_007871274.1:0-587 GCF_000696425.1 Galeopterus variegatus
TTGAGTACATTTAAAATACAATACATGTTGTTATGGGATGCATATAAATAGTAAAAAGTTTTCTATACTAAAGCAAATTTACATGTCCGTCATCTCACATAGTTACCCATTTTTTTGTTTTTGTGGCAAGAGCAGCCAAAATACATTTTTTAGCATGAATCCCATGTAGAGTACAATTTTATTACCTATAGTCCTCGTGTTATACATTAGATCTCTAAACTTATCCATTCTACATATCTGCTACTTTGTATTCTCTGACCTACATTGCTTCCTTTTCTCCCTCCTGTCTTCCCCACCCTCCACCTTGTAACAATTGCTTTGTTCTCTATCTTTGTATGTTAGTGTTTTTTTTGTTTGTTTGTTTTTGTTTTTTTTTTTGGATTACATATATAAGCAAAGATAAAAAAAAGTGGGCCAGGATGTGGAGGAAAAAAAAACAAAACCTTGTACACGGTGGAAATGTAAATTGGTAACAGCTATTAGAGAAAACAGTAGGGAGGTTTATAAAGAAATTAAAAATACAATGACCACATGACACAGCACCCCTCTTCTGGGCATATACTCAATGGAAATGAAATCACCAACTC
>NW_007871275.1:0-587 GCF_000696425.1 Galeopterus variegatus
TATATTACCACTTTTCATTTTCACAATAACCTTATAAAGTAGATATTATTTCCTTTTTTAGGCAAAGCTCAAAAATGTTATGATATTGTTCGAAATAATACAGCTACTGATCCAGGCTATTCTTTTCTCTGTACCTGATATATGCATTTATTTAGAGATAAAATACATACCTGCATTTTAATTTGTCATTTATACACAGCAGTGAATTAAAAACAAAAAACAATAAGATGTCTAGTGCAGGGCCGGTAGGAAAGGGTGCACTGGAGTTGGAAGAGTCTTAGAGTTGGAGAGGCTTGCCTGGCATCATGTAAAAGGCATGGAGTTATACATCTAAACAAGTGAGAATGCATATTGTTACTAAGCATTTAATACTTATTTACATTTTAGGTACAATTTATGTACAGTGAAATGCACAATATTAAACATATTATTCTATTAGTTTGATAAATGTAAATATTTGCTAGATGCTAGTATAAACTACTCCTATCAAGTTTAAGGGCATTATTATTAATTATTATTATTATTATTATTATTATTATTATTATTATTATTATTATTTTGAGGCTGTGCACTTACTTTTTGAGCTT
>NW_007871276.1:0-587 GCF_000696425.1 Galeopterus variegatus
CTTTGAGTGAATGCATTACTTTGAGCACAAGTACAGTTTGTGACTAGTGTTTTCTGTAAAGTAGTTGTATGTAATATATGAACATACTTAAAACACTTTGTCATATTTTCAGGTTTCAGAAACTCTTGTGTATACTAGTCCTTCTGAAAATATCGATTTAATGCTAATTGCTGATCTCCAGTGGGAGAATAAAATTGGTAAAGTTCCCATTTCTGATCTAGTGGGGAAATTATGCTGATGGAGTGTACGGTGATTAATTGCTAGTGTTTCTTGAAGAGAAGGACACCTCTCCTTTTTCTCTCATCTAAAAATACTTCCTAAAAGTAATGTAAAATAATTTTTAGTTTGCATTATAAAATACCATATTAATTTATGTGTATGAATGGTATTTCCATATGGAGAATACTCTAGACGTTTCTTGCTAAGGTGAATTTAAGGAATCCATGTAGCAACTTTGGTAAATGACTAGAAGTCTGAGTACAGTTTCCCCAGACACAACAATGGTATAAAATTATCTTCATAGATGTACAAAGGTCAAAGAGATCTGATGGATTTAAAGATGAGATGACCACAGGAATCCTAACTAA
>NW_007871277.1:0-587 GCF_000696425.1 Galeopterus variegatus
CACCTGTGTGCTCTGCTCACCTGGTGCACTGCTCACCTGTGACCTCTGCTCACCTGTGTGCACTGCTCACCTGTGACCTCTGCTTACCTGTGTGCTCTGCTCACCTGGTGCACTGCTCACCTGTGACCTCTGCTCACCTGTGTGCACTGCTCACCTTGACCTTTTCTCACCTGGTGCTCTGCTCACCTGTGACCTCTGCTCACCAGTGGGTTCTGCTCACCTTGACCTTTGCTCACCTGGTGCACTGCTCACCTGTGACCTCTGCTCACCTGTGTGCACTGCTCACCTTGACCTTTTCTCACCTGGTGCTCTGCTCACCTGTGACCTCTGCTCACCTGTGACCTCTGCTCATCTGTGTGCTCTGCTCACCTGTGACCTCTGCTCACCAGTGGGTTCTGCTCACCTTGACCTTTGCTCACCTGGTGCACTGCTCACCTGTGCACTCTGCTCACCTGCTACTCTGCTCACCAGTGGGTTCTGCTTACTATGGGCTCTGCTCACCTAGTGCTCTGCTCACCAGTGGGTTCTGCTTACTGTGGGCTCTGCTTACCTGGTGCACTGCTCACCTATGGGCTCTGCTCACCTGT
>NW_007871278.1:0-587 GCF_000696425.1 Galeopterus variegatus
TCACGCTGGGGCCAGCTATGCTTACCGTTAAACTGAAAGCTCCTTCAAGACAGAGCATTAGCATAGCATCTCAGAAAGAAATTAATAATTTTATTCACTTTTGATGTAGTTTGTACAGCACCAACCCATCATTGGTACTTAAATATCTGTTATCACATAATCCACAATGAAAAGATGCAAACGGTTAATATTTCAAAAAGGCATTTGAGTTTTTTAGTTATTCAAGTTCTTTGCAACCCAGAAAAATAAAAATGGAAATTCTAATCAGATGTTACCTCCTTCTTTTGACTACTCAGAGAACATTCTATCTCTTTGAGGTTATAGTAGGTCTCATCATATATTTAACCAAATGATTTCAAGTATGTGTGCTTGGCAAAGAGCAACAGAGACAAATAAGACAAGTGATTTCCCTTCATTCTTCTCTGTCTGTCTTGGTTGCCATTGTACTCCCATAGCCAAAATCAATATCTGGCATAAGATTGGCATCCAAGAAATATGAGATAAATAAATGAATACATGACAGAGCCGATATTCTAAGCCAGGTTTGTCTGATTACAAACCCATGTCCCGTAGCTGAACTGTATTGA